>NC_030424.2:28392500-28395000 GCF_001660625.3 Ictalurus punctatus
TTAAATCCCCACTATGGGATGAGTAACTCAACTCTTTCAGTGCTACACAGGACTTAGAATCGATCATTTCTACCGTATAATGCTTGTGAACAGGAGAGTCGAGCTCCGGATGAGACTGGCAGCTTTACACTCCTCCGTCTGCGAGCGAGAGAGTGTGAGTCCATCATCCATGTGACCTTCTGAATGGAGTATGGCCTTAAAAAAATCAAAACGCTCCCTGTTATAATAATAATACTAATAATAATGTGTGTGTGTGTGTGTGTGTGTGTGTGTCTGTTTACCTGTTTGTGCGACTGCGTCTCCTTCCTCCTCTTCGAGTCGCTGGTCTGGTAGGTGAGCCATAACCCGGAGTCCACATGCTGGACTAAACAGACAGAGTCACCGTATTTGATCTCCGGAATTCCCATCCCGTCTTTCTTCCAGACACAGAGTGGGAATTCTTGGCCAGCGTCCTACAGAGACACACGGATGGGGATCAGTACCAGGTTATCGTGCTTTACTTCAATTCAATTCTATTCGTAGAGCGCTTTTAACGACGGACGTCGCCTCAAAGGAGCTTTACAGAAACATATAAACACGGGGTAGAGATTTTAAGCGTGTGGATTTATCCCTATCGAGCGAGCCGGTGGTGACGGTGGTGAGGAAAAACTCCCTGAGATGATACGAGGAAGAAACCTCGTGAGGAACCGGACCCGGAAGGGAACCCGTAATCATCTGGGGAACGACGGATCGTGTGAACGTGAAAGGAAGGTCATTATGGTGTTTATATGAAGTCTGTTTGTTGAACTAGTCCACTGTTCACTAAAGGAGACCCGAGTGTAAAACTGTACGTGGTGATCGCAGTCCCAAGGACATCGCCGCAACCGTCGTCCCAACGACAACAACGAGAACATCCGTGTGGAATTGGAGTTGATGAGAGCTCCATCCAGAGGTAGGGCATCTGAACATTTACAACATCTAAACTACATCAGTTTCTACATCCAACATGAGGAAATATGTTGTATATAGCTGCAGCTGAATTCTAGCAAAAAAGTTCAAAATGATGACAAAACAAATTGGGCCAAGTTGAGTTTATCTGCCCAAATTTTCCTTTGACACCTTTAAGATGTTTACTTCAACAGAATCAACCAAGTCGTCATTTATTTTCATTTTTAAATGGTCTTTCGCTCTTACGTTACATCATAATATATATGACAGAGAAGAAAAAAGCCTGTTTCCTTCTTCAGTCCGTATTTTCTATCCCTGTTTTCTTTTTTTTTCTTTCAGGATTAAAGGCGGGGGTATAGACACATAAATATCAACACTTTTCAACCTCAGTCGCCACGTCTAAACGCGGCCCGTTGTGCATTTCTCAAATCTTAAGCAAAACTCTAGCGAGTTGTCACATGACCTTCGTTGGGCGGAGACAGAAGGCGGTAGATTTGACGTCAGCGTGCTCTCTGTCCAGTAGCAGCAGACCACGGTCCGGGGTCAGGCCCAGGTATTTTCCCATGGTCACATGATACAGACGAAATGGTTCCGCCCAACGAATATGGCTCCCACTCCAGCTACACACACACACACACACACACACACACACTGAATCAGTATACTGTATATAGTATAAGAAGGTTGATCAGTTTACCCAGATTGAGCTAAATAAAACACTGATAAGTTCAGCAAGTGACATCAAATCAACATGGCCGCTCAAAGCGTCAACAGTAAACCAAACGGCACTTCCTTACTTTAAATGAGTCACACTGTATATCTGTACATACAACCCCAGTTCCAAAAAAGTTGGGACGTCGTGTAAAATGTCAATAAAAACAGAATGCAACAATTTGCAAATCTCATCAACACATATTTTATTCACAATAGAGCACAGAAAACACATCACATGTTTAAACCGATGATACTGATGACACTCTTTTTATCCCCAGTCATATTACTGACCAGCTGCCAATTAACCTCCAGCTGTTTCTTTTTACTAACACTTACTTTAACACTACACTTCCATTTTTATCTTGTCGCCCCCGTCCCAAGTTTTTTGACTCGCGTTGCGGCCATCGGATTCAAAACTCCCTTATTTTCCCCCCTTACAACGGTACATTTCCTCAGTTTAAACATTTGATATGTTTTCTATGTTCTATTATGAATTGCACAGGGGTTTATGAGATTTGCAAAATCATTGCATTCAGTTTTTATTTACATGTTACACAGCGTCCCAGCATTTTTGGAATTGAGGCTGTACGTGTGTTTGCTTTAGATCAGTCGACGTACAGACATGTTCACTTGTTAAATCTATGACACTGATGATAAGGTTCACTGTTTCAAGGAGGTAAATATACACCCATCGTCACAGTCTATCTGGGTATCTGGGTATAGTCGACCTCCCTTCATGGCCACAATTTACCCATCTCCTAATGGCTACGATAACTCCAGCATGATAATGCACCATGTCACAAAGCAAGACTCGTCTCAAACTGCTTTCATCAACATGACAACGCGTTCAATGTCCTCC
>NC_030424.2:28402500-28405000 GCF_001660625.3 Ictalurus punctatus
GAAAAAATATTTATTTTTTTAAATTTGTTTATATTTTTTAAAAAAATATTTACATTTATTATATTAATAATAAAAATAAATAAACAAATTCTTTTAGATACCACATATGGATTCCATAAAATTTCAGGGAAAATATCATAATTATTAACAACAATTTAAAACAGTCATTTTTAAATAATTATATTATTCCAAAAAAAAAAAAAAAAAGTACGATTTAAAGTTCTCATCATTCAATAGTACTCTTTTTTTTATTATTTAGAAAGTAAAAAAAAAAAAATCAAAACTTTAAAAATGAAACTGAAATTGATTTTTAAAAACATAAAAAGTAAATAAATAAATGGGTAAATGAAAGTAAACATTTTTACATTACACCGTTCGTGTCAAAGTCAATATTACAATGTTACAATGTTACAATGTTACAATGTTACAATGTTACAATGTTAGTGTCATTGCAAAGTCATGTTATGCAAAGTCAAATTCCTCAAAGTCAACAGTGACACGTTTCACATTACTGTTTCTCCTCACTTTTTTATTTCTATTTTTCTTGGTAAATTTTCCCCAAACAAACACTTTACCTCTGGGAATTGTGGGAAACAGACATCGGGTGATTCTCGCTTTGTCCAATTAAAACAGCTTTTAATCTCCTTCTCTTTCTCAGGAAGAAACTGATTTCTCTACTTACTGTACGCAGGAACTGAACTTCATCTTCTCCTTCTGCAGGCGCCATCGTCATCCGTCTACCGCTAGAGGAATGAACGGCTCAGACGACGTTCAGCTGCAGGTGTGTGACAACACGGAGGACATCCCAGAGAGAACACACACACACACACACACACACTTATTGATAACACCACAGAGCACTCAGCACTGAGTCTGCTGAAGAAAGAAAGAAAGGACACACAAAGAAAAACGTCCTCACCTGCTCCATATTCAAGTTGTATTAAACGTTCAGAAGTCACGTGACGTGGGTTTAAAGAGAGACGCAACTTTTAAATATGGCGCAGATTCTCACACCTGACTAACACGTAAAACTACAAATCACGATAGACAGCGTTAAGGAATGAATTAAGTCGAGGAAATCCATTCATTCTACCTTCAGCCGTCATTTTATTTAGTGCAGATCTGACTATCTAGAGTTACCGTCCATCTATTTTCCGGATCGATTATCCCCTTCACGGGGTCGCGGGGAGCCTGGAACTCAAGGACACAAAGCGGAGGACACCCTGGACAGGGTGCCGACCCATCACACACTCACACACACGTTACGGACAATTTAGAGATGCTAGTCAGGCTACAACACACGTCTTTGGACTGAAGGAGGAAATCGGAGTACCCCGAGGAAACCCCCGAAGCATACAAGCACCGGAGGCGGGATTCGAACCCCCAACATTGGAGATGCGAAGCAAACGTGCTAACAAGTTCATCACTTTTTACGACATTACTTTATCTGGTCTATTCAGAAATACGGTATTCTAAATCACACCTATAAACCTTAACAAAATAATATTAGAGATGGCACGTTTTTGTCTCCCGATATCGATACCGGAACCAGTCGAGTATCGGCCGATACACACGAGCTGACATCTCATACGGTGTTCTTTACAAACGCTTCGGCTTTTAAATGTTGTTTTCAGTGACCGTCAACAGGAAACTAGGCCCTAAGAATGAAGAGCTTTGTACTAAAGAAGTAATAATCCGTTATTATACTGTGATTTCTCATTTGTTAGAACAGGTCTGACTCGTAACGGAAAGACACGCCACAGCGCTGTTGAATGCTGATTGGTCAGAAGGTGTTGATTCATTTTCTGAAAGTAGTTCCAGCTAAAAATCCCAGGCTTGGATTAATGCGCTCTTTCTAATACGCTACGGTTTCTGTACTGACAACTTACGCGCTTCGAAAACTGTCGATATGCTGAAGTTTTCCGTAAGGAATTGTTTATTTGGCATTTATAGAAGGAGTGTCGGAGTGTTTTGTATGATTCAGAGGCAAAGCTGTAACTTTATGTTTATGCTTTGTGTGTGTGTGTGTGAGTGTGTTATTCATTTCAATAGAGGAAGACAAACGAGAGGAGGGAGAGCCGCTATAACGTAAGCGATAACAGGAACTAACTTTCTGCAGACGTTCCAAAACATTACACCTCCTGAGTAGGGAGGTGGGGGGTGGAACACAACATATTTCTTTAATAAGAACTTTTTTTAAAGCGTAATCCTTGGCAGATTGATGTGTTGAGAGAGAAATAAAACGTGCTGAGAGGTCGTCGTTGCTGGAGAATATACACATTTGGGGTTGTAACAGTAGCTCCGCTTAATCATATCACCACAGCGTTGATTATTTTCCTCAACCAGGCCGTCCAGAATGTTTCATCCCTTATAGATACCTACAGTATGTGTATGTTTTGGTGCTAATTCTTTTATTTTCTAGTCCAGAGCTTCTCAAACTTTTGTAACTAAAGCCCCCCTAAGCCTCCCCTATCATGTGACCCCCCCCCCATATTGGAGG
>NC_030424.2:28407500-28437500 GCF_001660625.3 Ictalurus punctatus
CTAAGGGGTCTGAAAAGTCACTAAAGGGTCTGAAAAGTCGCTAAAGCGCTCTGAAAAGTCACTAAGGGGTCTGAAAAGTCGCTAAAGGGGTCTGAAAAGTCGCTAAAGGGGTCTGAAAAGTCGCTAAGGGGTCTGAAAAGTCGCTAAAGGGGTCTGAAAAGTCGCTAAGGGGTCTGAAAAGTCGCTAAAGCGCTCTGAAAAGTCACTAAAGGGGCCTGAAAAGTCACTAAAGGGGCCTGAAAAGTCGCTAAAGGGGTCTGAAAAATTGCTAAGGGGTCTGAAAAGTCGCTAAAGGGGTCTGAAAAGTCGCTAAGGGATCTGAAAAGTCGGTAAAGGGGTCTGAAAAGTCACTAAAGGGGTCTGAAAAGTCGCTAAAGGGGTCTGAAAAATCGCAAAAAGGGTCTGAAAAGTCACTAAGGGGTCTGAAAAGTCACTAAAGGGTCTGAAAAGTCGCTAAAGCGGTCTGAAAAGTCGCTAAGGGGTCTGAAAAATCGCTAAGGGGTCTGAAAAATTGCTAAGGGGTCTGAAAAATTGCTAAGGGGTCTGAAAAGTCGCTAAAGGGGTCTGAAAAGTCGCTAAGGGGTCTGAAAAGTCGTTGATAAAAGCTGGATAAAAGCCAGGATAAGCTCCGCCCCTCCCTAGAAAAAAGAAAATACAGAGGGAGCGGGAACGCAGGGTTTTTCCACTTATACACATTCTATTTGAAAAGCAATAAAAAAAATACACCGAGTCCCCAAATGACGCCCTGTCTGTTTTTTTTTGTTTTTTTTTTCTTAAACAATTTGCGTCCCCCCCTTCCCTTCTCTCTCTGCCTCCCAGGGTTGAGAACCTCCGTTCTAGTCAACTCATTTAAAAAACGGCCTCATTTAACGACTCCGAGCAGTCCATTTCAATCAAAAATCTTTCACAAACCTTCCTGCACTTCAGCCGCATAACGTCCATGGCGATATTAAAATCTGACCGGTTTAATGATCTGCCCCTATCAACTTCATATCTGCACTCTATGATTCTCTTCTTGATTTTTACACGTGGTCCGTTTGATCCACGGTAAGGAACTTCACTGGAACGCAGCAAAACCAAGTCCGCTGTTAGAAATCCAATGAAACCAAACCACAGCATTATTCTTTAATGTTTTTTTAATTTTTATTTCACGCCGACAAAATAGTTCAATGGTAAATCCTTTGTAACGCTACAGTATTGTGTGACGTTAGCATTCCCGTAGCCGGTTACATACGCACATTCAGAGACCGTCCCCGACGTCATGCTTCAGTATAAGCTGCTATTGGAAATCCCTGTTAGAGGAAATATAACCACACACACACACACACACACTTAGACATAGACAAATGTAACTCATAATACACACTCTGGTCTGGTTTGCATGTCACACATTTTCATATCTAAACCTTGAACACTGTAGAACGATAGCAGTGTATCTGTGGTCAATGCAATACATTCGTTATTGTGATAAATACTGATCATCGATGGATTCTATAAAAGGATCGTGTAGTTAACTCCGAGAATCAAACTGATTTTTGGTTTCATCCCCAAAATAAATCGTGTGTCGTCAAAAACGTGGCAAATCCAGGTAAAGATTTTTTTTTGCTAAACTGCATCAAAAGTATTCCACATGCATTGCTGCTCTGCTCGCCCTCGTGCATCGATGATCGATTCCGTATGTGCGTGTGTGTCCGTGTGCGAGGTTAAAGGTCGCTCTCGCCGTAGAGGGCGGTGGAGAAGGCGGTGTAGTCCAGAGCTCCCGGGACGGCGCCGGGTCCGGTGTAAGGCGGCATCCTGGAGATGCAGTACTCAGCCTGGTCGTGAGGAAGCTCCCGCCGCAACTCGTCTATCAGGATGTACGGCTGGAGGAGAAACGTGTTTCATTTTAATGACGGGTGTCCACAAACTTTTGGCCGGCAGTGCATATATTTTTCAATTTTGTACCGGCTCTGACTTGTCGTAATACAAAATAAGCAGTTTAAACTCGACGGTATATTCCAGATATAAACGTGGAATAATCCGTGCGCGTTATGCGATGTAAATTCGATTGAGTCGAGGTTGAAGGTCGTCTTGAACTGTGTGTGAATTTACAAACACTCGGGAACACGGACGTTTTTCCGAAAATTTTCATGAATAGGAAATTTCTTGCGTAAAAACGCTTGTACGGATGATTTTACGAATAAACCCACAAAGTAATTTTTAAATACATTTATTTATTCTCATGCACACACACACACACACACACACACACACACACACACCTTGTCTGCGGCGAGGATCCTGAAGGATGCGACCACCTGATCTGCCGTGTCCGTGTCTCCGGTCTCTCTGGTCATGAAGTCGATGAAGGACTGGAAGGTTACGACTCCGGTAGCGTTCGGGTCAACCAGCAGCATGATCCGGGCAAACTCCACCTCTCCCTGACACACACACGCACACGCACACGCTCACACACACACACACACACACACACACACACAATAGAAAAGAATCAACCACAGCATCCAAAACGAGAACAGTTTGTACTCCAGCTAATTTAAAATATATTAGCATACAGCATTCTTAATGAAAATATCCATCGGTTCATCATTAAAACTATAATGAAACTGATCATTTTTAGCTCTTCAAGAAATCCTCAGATGAAAAATCCTGTTTAAACAGTCGTTACGGTCAGACCGGCTTAGTGCAAAATGATCATTTAACATATAGCCTTACATACAGTGTATTGACATGGAACGCTACAGTGCATGATGGGAGAATGATGAGTGATCTGATTGGATCACACCTACCAGGTCATAGCCCATTGAAATGAGACACGCCCTAAAATCATCAGTGTCCATTGCGCCATTCTTCTTCTGCGAGGTCAGGGTCAAAGGTCAGGGATCCAGAAATGAGGGTCCACAATGGAGGAAGCAAGAGAAGCATTAAAGAGATTGAGGAAGGAGGACACACACACACACACACACACACACACACACACGAGCCCAATTCTACACAAAGTTTTAAAGTTAAAGACAGATCTGAGGTTAATGCAGGTGAGACAAGTGTATTAGTACTAAAGACTGAAGTTATCTGAAGTTGTAATGCATATGGAAAAGTTTAGATCTGATCTGAGTACAGTACAGAGGCATTAGCTGAAGTGTTCAGTGAATGTTTAAAAATTTAAGGCTGATCTAAGACCAGTACCAAACTGAAGCATTTAGTGAATTTATGATAACTAAAGAACAGTAGCAGGGGATTTGCTGAAATGTCTTAGAGTACATGGGAAAACTAAAAGCTGATCTGAGAACAGTAACAGGAGATTAGCTATAGTGTTTAGTGTATTATAATTAAAGACTGATCTGAGAACAGTAACAGGAGATTAGCTAGTGTTTAGTGTATGTATTATAATTAAAGACTGATCTGAGAACAGTAACAGGAGATTAGCTATAATGTTTAGTATATTATAATTAAAGACTGATCTGAGAACAGTACCAGAGGATTAGCTATAGTGTTTAGTGTATGTATTATAATTAAAGACTGATCTGAGAACAGTAACAGGAGATTAGCTATAGTGTTTAGTGTATTATAATTAAAGACTGATCTGAGAACAGTAACAGGAGATTAGCTATAGTGTTTAGTGTATTATAATTAAAGACTGATCTGAGAACAGTACCAGAGGATTAGCTATAGTGTTTAGTGTATGTATTATAATTAAAGACTGATCTGAGAACAGTAACAGGAGATTAGCTATAGTGTTTAGTGCATGTATTATAATTAAAGACTGATCTGAGAACAGTAACAGGAGATTAGCTATAGTGTTTAGTGTATGTATTATAATTAAAGACTGATCTGAGAACAGTACCAGAGGATTAGCTATAGTGTTTAGTGTATGTTTTATAGTTAAAGACTGATCTGAGAACAGTACCAGAGGATTAGCTATAGCGTATGTTATTTATTAGTGTACCGAGTACCCGTACCCGATCAAAGTGTTTGAAGGAGGAGCGGAACTCGCTCATCTGCTCCTGACTAATGCCTTTGGCGTCGCGGGTCAGAATCTGAGTCTCGATCTCATTAATGGTACGAGCGATGGTGGTCAGGAGCAGCTCCCAACCAACACGGATATGCTGCAGGGAAAGAGAGAAGGAATGAACTAATGGACAGAAGAGTCAGAAAGTTTAGAATGCAATTCAAAAGTGTTGTCGTGGATGATTTTCTAGTTGATATAATATAAACAAAGGATGGGTGCAGATTTAAGGACCAAGACTTTACTGCGTTGCGCTGGCGGGTTTCTTTATCTGACCAGTCAGAGTGTGCGTACCTCCATGGTGTAGCTGGTGTGTTTGTTGTCGAATATGAGCGACTCCTGGATGAGCTGATGGTCTCCCTCCAGTTTATCGATGTTGGGTTTATAGTTGACGATCAAATGCTCGCATTGCTTCAATTGCGTCATCTGGTCCTCCAAAGTCCCGCCCAGTTCCAGGGAGCATCGGCCAATCTCCTGTTACATCATACACACATATACACACACATACAACAATAATCTCCTGTCCTTCTTTAAAATTCTACCCGAATATAAAAACCACCAAACGTCTGAATTAAGTACGTTTACTTGTTTAATCATTTATAATGTAATCAGTAATAAATAATTATTCGAATTTAATCACTTACAGAAAAGCAGGTAAAAGAATATATTACTGTTTGAAAATTGAAACCGGAATTTTCTTGTTTTTTGGGGGGTTTTTTTAATCTATATTGTCTTTGAAATTTCCTGATTTTTGTAATGTGACTTCAACAAAAAGAAAAAAAAAAAAAAAGGTGAATTCAGACTTTTCAAATATCTACACAATTCATTCGCATCAAAATCCCCCTTTCTTTCCTTTCAAGCATCGTAAGATCAACTTCAGGTGCTGGTGAGTGGGATTGAACTTCTTATGTTCCTTCACGTGGGTGGTGTGGATGTGATGGACTAAACGCACTACCTCCACCCGGGTCTGGATCCACGGGCCGATGATGTTGGCCTGGACAGCAAACTGATGCCGGAGCCTCTCGTTAGCATGCTGTCGCGCTAGTTCCTCCTGCAGAGCGCCATCTCTCTGAGGAACCAGCTTCTTCACCTACACACACACACAGAGTATGTCCTGATTTTCAACTCTCTCTGTGTGTGTGTGTGTGTGTGTGTGTGTGTGTGTGTGTGTGTGTCGAACCTTGTCCCACTTGCTCATGATCTCCTCGGTGCTGATGGTGCTGTAGGGGTTGGTGAAGTTACCACGGATACCGTAACTATTGAAGATCTTTTGCACTTCCTGTTGGATGCCCAGGATGGCCTGTCTCTCTGCGTCCGCCTCGGGGAGAGTGGCTTTAAATTGTTCGTGGGCTGTGATGAGAGTCTACAGTATAGCATTATAATTTTGCATTATAAAATGACCTTTAGATGCATTTACGTGTGTGTGTGTGTGTGTGTGTGTGTGTGTGTGTGCGCGCACCTGGACTTCCTCAATAGTGTGCACTATGAACATGTCCTGCAAGTCCTCCATGGCTCCCTCCATCCAGTTGTTGAAAGGAGCAGATCTCTTCGCGTACTCCAGGAACAGCTGCTCCACCGTCTCCAGAAGCTTCTCAGTCCTCTGAACACATACACACACAGAGACACACAGAGACGCACGCATACACACACAGAGACACACAGAGACGCACAGACAGACACAGACAGACACAGACAGACACAGACAGACACAGACACAGACAGACACACAGACAGACACACAGACAGACACACACACACACACACACAGGTACACACAGATGAGCACACACACACACACACACACACACACACACACACACACACACACACACAGGTACACACAGATGAGCACACACACACACACACACACACACACACACACACACACACACACACACACACACACACACACACACACAGAATATTCAGTATATTTTCCAAAAAATAATTTTTTTCAGGAAAACACACACAGACGCACAGACGCACAGACACACAGACACACAGACACACACACTTCGTACCTCCAGCGCCTCGCGGCGTTTCTGGGTGAGCGTCCCGAGCTTGTCCCAGACATCACAGATACTCTGACACCTTTGATTCACTGCTGCTACATCATGATAGTCCAACTCACTGTTACACACACACACACACACACACACACACACACACAGGTAACCATTATACTCAATAATCACTTCACATTATTACGCCTATATACAGTATACACACCAAATCAAGAACACGCACACACACACACACACACACACACACACACACACACACACACACACAGTCAGTTCCTTATGAAATCTATTCTCTCAGAGTAATCCGGTTTTATGGTTTATCGTACAAATATCGTATACTTATTCTTTTAGAACGCAAAACGTGACGCCTGATTTAACGCCACTGAAAACAAAGATGGCCGACAACAAAGTTTTGGCAGTGTGAGAAATTTGTGATTAAAATCTCAGGGCTGCTACGATGCTTTTCTAAAAATTTAAATAGTAATAATAATAATAATAATCCACCAATAGGAAGACGATATAGGACAGTTTACAGGAAAAAGATCAACCTTGGGCTAGTGTGATAGAATACGTCCTGGAGCACATCTTTTATTCATTAAAGAAAAGCATGTTCTACTTCATTTTTTATCCGTTTAAAGCTACATTTCATGTAAATAAGTCCACGAAACCGGTTCCTTCCCATTATCGCAGCTATAAAGAGTCGTTCCCTCACCAGCCTCTCCTTCTTTTCCCTCTCTGAAAGACACAAATAAGCGTCTCGTCACGGAAATCACCGCAACATCGGTGACTATACTCTGTTACTGTACGTTATTAAAGGCTAGAAAGACAGGAAACACATTTTTTTCCCCCCCAGTATCCCTTTTTGCCATTTCATGCCGTGAAGGTCACACACCTTAACGTGTTTAACTGACGCCTTAGATAAGGCAAGCAACGTTCAGATAACACACTCTCCACTATAAGGCCTTATAAAGTCACGCCCGGTGGCTCGCGGTGTAAACGGCGCGCTCTGTTCCGACGCGCTCGCCGCAGCTTTTTGGTTTGGTGTACGAGGTCAGCCAGATTAGCGAGATAAACCAGAAGGTGAACTGAGCCTTTAGCTATGTAATGGAGAGGGGGGGAGGTTAGTGCTTATCTTTCACTCAGAATGTGTGCATCATTATCACACACACACACACACACACACACACACACACACACGATCATATCATCACTCTCACAAACACACACAGGCTTAGACGGAGATAGCATGAGCTAAAATAGGATAGCAGTGACACACAGTGCTGAGAATGCATGCAAGTGTGTAACACAGGAAGTTATTTCATGCTTTTTTCACTAGTTTGGCAGATTACCCATAATCCTCCACATTAGTATTATTATTATTATTATTATTATTATTATTATTAATATTATTATTATTATTTAGAACGTCTAGCGAGCTGTGCTGTATTTTAAACGTGTGTTATGTAAGATAGAAAGGTGTGTTCTAAGTCGGTTTGACATTTGATATTTACTCCTTGGGCCCCACCCACCATGTTCACAAAGCTCCGCCCCCCCCGGGATATACAGTCGACCGTAGCGTAGATGGAGTGTATATAGAATGATTGACAGGCGGCCCGTCCGAACACAAACAAGCAAGTTCTCAGCAGCTTAATAAACGAGTGCGGAGGTGATTTTTGAAAATCATATCATCCAGGTTATTTGAACGAGTAAGATATTAAAATTAAAATAAATTCATTTTAAACGGCCATTGGTCCTTTAAGTAGTCCTGCTCTAGAGGGTTCTTTTAGCCTTCTTGCAATTTGATTCGGTCAATCCTGATGATGTTTACAGAGAAGATGAGACGCAGTTGAAGTCTACACTCGATCTGTTTAAAAGAAGCTAAAACGAGTCGTTACGTATTAATCTTATTCACCACGAGGAGGAGGAGGAGTAGAGGTGGGCGTGGTCAAATCGCGTTGGTCCCGAACGCCTCATACAGAGCATTCGGGCGAACGTTTGATACGTCGATATGCATCATATGCTTGTGAAAGTATGCTGATAATCATGGTATAGAAGGAGCGCCAAATAAACACCGGATTGGATACCGCACGAGCCAAACTGGGACATGTGGGCGGAGCTAAATCGATCACACTGATCATCTATTACGTCTCTATCGGCACAAAGATCTTCAGTTGTAGTCTTGTGTGGCGTCCGGCTTTTGTTTCTCGCTCGTCCCAAAAGTTCGTTTCTAATCGCTACGCAGCGTGATTTCACATTTCGTACGCGTGATCCGAGTAAAAATCCGCCATCGTCTAGCCAGGCCAAATCCAAAATGGCCGCCGATTCACTTTCTTTCTGTCCTACATGGGATATAACGTAACGCGGCCGCCTAGCGCCGTTACAAATAGCTTAGAGAGACGTTTTACAGTACGTGCGTAGCCGCAGAAAACGCATTTTCACTAAAGATAAAAAGTATTGCCCCCCCCCCCCCCGGCTGTCTTTGGGTGTATGCGCGGCTGTTAAGTGAAAGTTTGTGCCCCTTTCATTTCCATAAAGACATTCCAGTTACTGTCGTGGTCACGCTGTGATTGAAATAAACTTGCCATGTTTTGAGAGAGAGAGACAGCGAGAGACGACATGTTTTTTTTGAAAAATTCCCTTACAGAACGGAGTGGAACGGTAATCCCCAAACACACATATGGATAACACAGAACATCTCCGTGTATATTCATGAACAGAAGAAAATTCAGTACGCCAGAGCCGCTCTACTCGCACTAACCTGACCAGACATTACCTGCTGACGCTTAGCAAAAAGTTGGCACGGTGTTAGCAGTACAAGTTAGGGGTCAAAAGGTCGTACTTAAGTTCTTGTGCAATGGCAGCGATCTGCTCTACTCTGTCCTGATGAGCCGAGAGATCGCTCTCAAATGCTTCATGCTTCCTCAGCAAAGCTCGAACTTCCATCAGCGAAGCTGATTCGTAGTCTTTCTGAATCAAGAGCTCCTCTTTACCTGTTACACACACACACACACACACACACACACACACACACACACACACACACACAAAATTCAACTGTTTGAATGAAATCTATCTGAATAGCCTGTTATATACAGCGATATTTCCAAATGTTCAGGATGCCATGTATATGTTTTTAACTCGCCTGAGGCCCAGGTCTCATGAGTGGTGGCTTTCTGGCGGAATTTCTCAGCCAGGTGGTCGACCCTCAGGAGTTTGCGGATCTCCGTCAGCAGCCACTCCTCGTAGCCTTTCTCCGCCTGCTCCAGACCCTGCCACGCACTCGCTATATCCTACGCACACCCAAACACACACTAAAACTCAACTGTAGAGTTCGACTATAAGGTTCTTGACATTTCCTGCTTTAGTTGCCACCATCTTTGGAGCGATTTCTATACTTTATAGATGACTATATTACTATATACTAGGATTATACAGAATAAGGCTGCTTTTACACTGTGCGATGTTATCTGGGCCGAATTCTATAAGAAACCGTGTGATGATGTGTTCTCCGTGTTACACTGGACAATGAAGATCCCGCGATTACGTCAGCAAATGGGATTTGCAGCTGGAACTAACGAGCTGCTGTTATGGAAACTTTATCGGCACCTTCTGACCAATCAGATTTGAGAATTCCACAGCGCTGTGGTATGGCTCGAGCGTGTGGGTGTGTCTCACCGACACCATCTTCCCCTCAGAAGGCATGAAGGCAGGACGGTTGCTGATGCGCAGTTTGGTCTGCAGTGTGTTGAAGTTGATCTCCAGCTGACATTTCTCCTGCACTTTGGGCGGCTTGTGGAGGCGACGGTAATCACGGAAATCCTCCAGCTTACGCTGCATCAGAGCCACGGACTTCTCCGACACGCGGTTCTCCAACCACGGGGTCGTGCGCATTATCCACTCCAACAACTGAGGGGGAGAGGAGAGGAGAGACAGAAGAGAAGAGAAGACACAAGATGATACGAGACAGAAGAGAAGAGAAGAGAAGAAACAAGATGAGATGAGACAGAAGACGAGAAGACAAGACGAGAGAAGAAACAGAAGGAGAAGAGACAGAAGAGAAGAGAAGGCAAGACAAGACACGAGACAGAAGAAGAGAAGAGAAGAAACAAGATGAGATGAGAGAAGAGGAGAAGACAAGACGAGAGAAGAAACAGAAGGAGAAGAGACAGAAGAGAAGAGAAGGCAAGACAAGACACGAGACAGAAGAAGAGAAGAGAAGAAACAAGATGAGATGAGACAGAAGAGGAGAAGACAAGACAAGAGAAGGCAAGACAAGACAAGAGACAGAAGAAGAGAAGAGAAGAAACAAGATGAGATGAGACAGAAGAGGAGAAGACAAGACAAGAGAAGGCAAGACAAGACAAGAGACAGAAGAAGAGAAGAGAAGAAACAAGATGAGACAGAAGAAAAGACAAGAGAAGAGAAACATACTGCTAGCTGGTAATGTGTGTGTGTGTGTGTGTGTGTGTGTGTGTGTGTGTGTGTGTGTGTACCTCGCTGGCCAGTCTCTCATAATCCTCCATCAGCTTTTCGTTCTCCTGATTCACCCCCAAAAGTTTACAGATTCGGTTAGCAGCAGTCTCCGCCTGCAGACGGACAGAAACAAAATGATGACTGGACAGTTGGAGGGACGAACAGAGAGAGATGGATGGATGGATGGAGGGACGAACAGAGAGAGATGGATGGATGGAGGGACGAACAGAGAGAGATGGATGGATGGAGGGACGAACAGAGAGAGATGGATGGATGGATGGAGGGACGAACAGAGAGAGATGGATGGATGGAGGGACGAACAGAGAGAGATGGATGGATGGAGGGACGAACAGAGAGAGATGGATGGACTGGCGGTTGGAGGGATGAACAGAGAGAGATGGATGGATGGATGGATGGAGGGACAAACAGAGAGAGATGGATGGATGGATGGAGGGACAAACAGAGAGAGATGGATGGATGGATGGAGGGACGAACAGAGAGAGATGGATGGATGGATGGACGAACAGAGTGAGATGGATGGATGGATGGAGGGACAAACAGAGATAGATAGATGGATGGATGGATGGAGGGACGAACAGAGATGATGGATGGATGGATGGAGGGACGAACAGAGAGAGATGGATGGATGGATGGAGGGACAAACAGAGAGAGATGGATGGATGGATGGAGGGACAAACAGAGATAGATAGATGGATGGATGGATGGAGGGATGAACAGAGAGAGATGGATGGATGGATGGATGGAGGGACGAACAGAGAGAGATGGATGGATGGATGGATGGATGGAGGGACGAACAGAGAGAGATGGATGGATGGACGAACAGAGTGAGATGGATGGATGGATGGAGGGACAAACAGAGATAGATGGATGGATGGATGGAGGGACAAAAAGAGATAGATAGATGGATGGATGGAGGGACGAACAGAGATGGATGGATGGATGGATGGAGGGACGAACAGAGATGGATGGATGGATGGATGGAGGGACGAACAGAGAGAGATGGATGGATGGATGGAGGGACGAACAGAGAGAGATGGATGGATGGATGGAGGGACGAACAGAGAGAGATGGATGGATGGATGGATGGAGGGATGAACAGAGAGAGATGGATGGATGGATGGATGGAGGGACGAACAGAGAGAGATGGATGGATGGATGGATGGAGGGACGAACAGAGAGAGATGGATGGATGGATGGATGGAGGGACGAACAGAGAGAGATGGATGGATGGATGGAGGGACGAACAGAGAGAGATGGATGGATGGATGGATGGAGGGACGAACAGAGAGAGATGGATGGATGGATGGAGGGACGAACAGAGAGAGATGGATGGATGGATGGAGGGACGAACAGAGAGAGATGGATGGATGGATGGATGGAGGGACGAACAGAGAGAGATGGATGGATGGATGGATGGAGGGACGAACAGAGAGAGATGGATGGATGGATGGTAATTACTGAAGCACACATATCCCATATTCACACATACACACTATACCTGTTCTGCTCCAGCAAAAGCATGGTAGAAGCAGGACACATACGTCATTATGGCTCTCTCATCAGGTTTCGGAGTGTTCACGATGTCTAGACGAGATGAGACGTGAGATTAAAAACAGGACAGGAGACAAGAGGGAAGGATAAAAGAAAGATCAAGAGAAGAGGAGAAATAAAGAGGAACGCTACAGAGAGGAGACGGATTTACGAGTATCGGGGTCTCACTTAATGACTGAAAGAGAGCTAAACTTTTTTTTCCAAGCACAAAAGCTTTGCATCACATGATCTCGAGTCACCCAAGAACATCTAACGGTGTTCAGCACACGCAGTCTCACCTTCCGCGTCCAGCATCTTAGGAATATCGAGGTGTTTCTCTGCCACGTCAAACGCCAGATTCAGATTCCCCAGAGGATCGTCCTGTACAGACCGAAGAGATCAAGAGTTCATTCCTTCTGGCAAATTCCAAATGACACATGACCGAGTCCACACACGCAGAGCCGAGCAGGTGAGGGTTAAAGTCAGCAGCAGCTCATGACCACAGATTTGGGTTTGTGAGACTGAAATTAACAAAACAGCCTTAAAGAAAATGATGCTGATTGGCGATTACTCTTGATTTATGCTATACGCTGCTATCTAGAGAATTTTTAGATGAACCCTGTAACAGGAGACAATGTACTGTCCAGTCATCCAGCATACAGTCTAGCAGCTCGTTTTGGGCGGTTTTGTTTAAGTGTCTTAAAAGGTAATATCTTTACCCGTGGTTTACATGTTTCAGAAGAATTTCCAGCCCAACTGGAAATGGAGATACGTTTCTTTCTTTTTCTGAGCTTTCACACGAGTAATTCACACATGTTTCCGATATACGGATATTATCCCTCTACCGATCGTTGCAATATATCTTACAATAGAAATGCTCCTGTACTTCGCAGACAGACTTGTCTGTACTTACACTGTCATTTTGAGGAGATGTATTCAATTTAATCCAGGTTATTTGCTATCAGTGGAAAGAGATTATGTTTAAACTAGCGCAATCTGGCAACCCGGTCATCAACTGTCCTAGTTATTCGAGCATTGGGCAGGATCGAGTCTAAAAGCGTTTGTTGCAGTTCTCAGTTTTGGCCACTAGGGGCAATAATGAACCTACGGGGTTCTGTGGACATTTTGTGGTCTGTGGTATAACCACAGGGGATCGGTGAGATTATTTCTAAAAAAAATAATAATAATAAAATAAATATTCATCAAAATTATGAGAGGTATTTTTATTAAATATATCCCAAAATATACTTTAAATATATATATTATATATATATATATATATATATATATATATATATATATATATATATATATATATATATATATATATATTTTTTTTTTTTTTTTTTAACCCCGTAACATTTTTCACGCATCCAACTCTCTCACTAACGTAGATTACCGTACTCATTCTGGAGTGATACACATTCACCGTGTCGTGGTTTGCGCATGGTTCGAAATGTGTCCAACATTGATGGGTTGGAAAAAAAAAACATTTTTAAATACAGAGTAAATTCAGAGTAATAATCAAATTAAGCATAATGCTAGCAATAAAAACGTGTGAACCTTTTAATGTCCACTTCCAGGCTGCAAAAACTTCCTTTCAGTTTCAAACAAAAGAAACGTGTGTGTCGTTGTGTAGTGCGAAACGTGTGGAATGTCAATGTACAAAACTGTCGCCGTGGATGTGAAATTAACGTGAACAGCTGGAAGTATATTAAATCTAATCCTGATTAGATTTAATATACTAAATCTAATCAGGATTAGATCAAATCTAATCCTGATTAGATTTGGTCGGCATGTACACGCAACAAGATTTAGTCTGCATGTTCCCACTGAAGCTAAGCAGGGTTGAGCCTGGTCAGTACCTGGATGGGAGACCTCCTGGGGGAAACTAAGGTTGCTGCTGGAAGTGGTATTAGTGAGGCCAGCAGGGGGCGCTCACACTGTGGTCTGTGTGGGGTGTAATGCACTGGTATAGTGACAGGGACTCTATAATGTAAAAACAGCACGGTCTTAAATGGTTAAACCGAGGTCCTGACTCTCTGTGGTCATTAAACATCCCAGGACACTTATCCTAAAGAGTAGGGGTATGTGTCCTGGTGAAATTCCCCCATTCCCAAAATAATCTCCATCTCTGAATTGGCTATATCACTGTCCTCTCCTCTCCACTAATAGCTGGTGTGTGTTCTGGAGCACTATGGTTGCCGACGCATCATCCAGGTGGATGCTACACATTAGTGGTGGTTGAGGAGACCTCCCCCATACTATGTAAAGAACTCTGAGTGTCTTGAAAAGCGCTATATAAATCTAACTGTAACTAACTAGACATCAGGAATGCCCTTGGCGCAGCCTCTCCTATCCACCTGGTGTGTCAATCAAACCCCACAGTCAGACACTGCACCTTCCACTAGTTCCGGGACGAGATTTCTAACACTTACACACACAGGAACTCACTCATCGAAAACCAGGAAGCGCCACTTGGGATTGCTACATTTTTAAATATCTCAAATCCATAATCATGCGGTCTCTCCTCCGACTAGCAATCGGATCAACCGAACTCCTGCGCTCAGGGTTCGACAAATTTCCACATTTGTTAACAGCAAAGACGACAACACCGGATGCCGTGACACATTTTTTCCTCAAAACAGAGCGAGGGATTAGCCATGCTAGCCCATTTATTCCTGTCAGCCCTGGCAGAAGTGACCTTTCTCTAGGTTTGCAGCTTACAGAGAGCCATGTGTGTGTAACAGAAGTGCGGTTTTCATCGGAACGACGTCTGGACGGAAATAACAGGACGTTCTTTTTGTCTGTATCTTTCACCACAGAAAGATGTCCGTATGACACCTTCAGAACTCTTCCTACAGTACACGATGCGACCTGCACGACTAACGTGGCACGTTTGAGGGTGTATTTACTTTTGTACTTTATAGAGTGGGGTTTTTGTTTTTTTTTCATGCGCTATGAATGCCTGAATTTCTCAGCTGTTCATGTCTCAAGTCCCAAAACTGCTTTTCTATTCTCAGATGGATTTTGAACAGTGGACAACTGATCCCTCATGTGTCCATGAGTCAGATCGGATATCTGGGGTACCTGTGTGTGTGTGTGTGTGTGTGTTTGTGTGTTCTATTGTTCTCTGTATGCCGGTAAACAGCTATAGCAGATCCACAGGGACTTTCTGATGTCCCTTTACTAGAACACTGAGCCTGGGACAAAAACCTGAGGATTACCCTAACCATAGTTTTACCTGGAGCCAAGGGTAACAGCTGTGTGTGTGTGTGTGTGTGTGTGTGTGTGTGTGTGTGTGTGTGTGTGTGTGTTCCCATTTACCCCAGACTGAACTGACTGGCCTGGCTTGTCTAAATAAATCCTTTGACTTCAGCGTCTAATAAAATCCTTGATGCCTTGATGCACTCAAACCCACTTTAGAGGATCACGCATTAGCATACAAACCGCTAAAGCAACTTTGTTTTAACAATTTCTTTAGCTAGCTATTGTTATCTAGCCCATTAAAGCATGTATACCATAGCTAGCGATCAGTAAGTACGGGCTAGTCATAACTAGCCTACGTGAATGCTATCTAGTTATTGCTACATAGCCCGTAACTGTGTGTACATTAGCAAGCTACTCCTGGCTAGTTCATTACAGTGTGTTTACATTAGCTAGCAACTGCTACGTAGCCGGTAACTTTCTGTCCGTTAGCCAAAAGCTAAAAAGGTTAAAAGATAAAAGCTAAAACGGTTGTTGTTTTTTTTCCCCAGAATTGCTGAATTTATGAAACATATGAAACTAGTAAATGTAAGCTATAGTACATTTTAATACACGCGACTGAAAGGTTTCTCACGACGTTAAAAACCTTTCGATCTGAAGGCGTGAATACGACGTACTCATTTCTTTCATTAGAAAACTAACGTTTTATTTACAGAAAAATATATTTAAACGCACGACTCGGAGGGAAATCTTCCGATGAGAGTCCGGCATCGGTGTGCACTCCTTTAATACTGTTTAAAAAAACATCTCGGGGAAATTCCTCAAGAAATCCGGTGAGAAAACGCCGAGAATACGTTTCTGGAATATTCTAGATGAAAACGGTGTCTGCATTGAAGATGCTGAAATACTCAATTATTTCAGTTTATTTGGGATTTATCATCACAACATAATTTTTTTTCTTCACATTTTATAATAATAATAATAATAATAATAATAAAGATCGAGTGTGTCTAAACTTTTGACCGGTAGTGTGTACGAGTCATTACAACATTACTACAAGACCATCCGTAATGACGATACATCGTTTTACTTTACACGCCTGTATTTCTGTTAATAACCGTAAAATGAAGTAACTACATATTTACGTCCTGTAGCCTTTTAGCTTATTATAAGTGGCTTTCATATAATTATATTGCGTATTAGTAGCAGTGGATTAATAGCACGGTCCTCCAGCCTCTGAAGCGATTTCCCCTGACAAACAGTGACTAAAATAGCACCAAAAGAACGTTCCCCGTGAATTCTTTATTTTAACCGGATGACTAAAATGCTCAGTCCGTCAGTGGCACTGGCAGTTTATCAGAAGGCATCTGTCGGCTAAATTCCTGCAGCTATTCCGGGGGTTGGAAAACTCAGTCTCTCCCTTGTGTTCGGAGAAAAGTGCGATGGACTTTATTCACCTTACATTATACCAAATTTATCGCGGATCAAAAGCGAGCGACGGTTTAGATTCAGTACGTTATCCAAAGATGTCTGTATTCCGAATGAACAGCTAGCTCTTAATAGTGGATTAAGACTTTTGGACCTTACTGTACACCACAGGCTGCTGAAAAAAAATTTTTTAAAAAGTGATTAATAGGAGTGGTTAGTCTCTATGAATCTCAAATACACACATGAGGACGTTTTGCACGTGTGTGATGTTATGACACAACAAATCACTCGTTAGCATAATGGCGCTTCTAGATTAACGTGACCGTTTGAAAGAATCCAGAGACTTGGATCAGTGACGTTAATATCAGGGGTCAAGGGTTAACACGGGGTCACACGGGACACCTTGTTGAGCTTGGCGTAGTCGATGAGGTCGGGCCTGTGCCTGTGGATGAGGGCGCAGAACGCCAGGCCGTCCTTCCAGCTTCACCACGCCCGTTGAAAGGTCAGAAGGTCAAACATGTTACCAAAAGACATTTCTGGTCATTTCTAGTAAACTTGAGTCGAAGTACTAACCTTTATCCCTTTAGGGTCAGGTTGAAAAGTCAAAAGGTAAAATAAAACTCCACTAGCATTTAGCATTAGCTGTTATCGAATAATATTTCTGTTAACCATCTATAAAGTACAGCTGCAGGTACGGCGGACAGTATGGTGTTTTCCATTCAGCTCTATTATGTGAATTTTAAAATGCGCCAATCAAAATACCCGAACGTACATATATACGAAATTAGACATGATATGCCTAAATATGGAACAATTCGAATTTCTTTTCTGATTTTAATTGCCAATCTGTAAACTGTAATAAAACGTAATAAAAAGTGTGGTCAGAAACTTCTGACTCGTGTTTTTACTCGGCTTAAATGATTCGGATTTGTGTACAGCGTTATAGCACTCACCTGACATGAAAGTTCTGTACGTTAACATTCCTGTACGGAGCCGTCTTCCTCTGACACCACAAGAGCAGGCCTTCTTTAGCCGAGGTTTCTAAACGTACACAGTAAACAGCGATAGGGTTTAGTAGGACTTCACTACAAATCAAAACATCCATCCATCCGTTTTCTATACCACTTATCCTACGCAGGATCATGCGGAAGCCTGGAGCCTATCCAAGAGGACCTTTGGGCACAAGAACACGCTGGACGGGGTGCCAACCCATCACATGGCACAATCGCACACACATTCACACGCACTACGGACGATTTAGAGACGCTAATCAGCCTACAACGCGTGTCTTTGGACTGGGGGAGGAAACCGGAGTACCACCGAAAGCACGGGGAGAACGCGCAAACTCCGCACACACAGGGCGGAGCCGGGATTTTTCCATCTCTCTTAAAGTTATTAAGCACAAATTTCTCTCTCGTGAAGTCTTTCCCATGTTGGAAGACTTTACCTCTGACTGTTACAAAGTGCCGACACTGGAGACTCCTTCCATCCTTTGTTAAATAACAACAAAATCTGATCATTATTAGAGTGTGTGGTGCGTCCGCCGTACGAGTCCCTGTGTACTGTATAGCGTTACCGTAGAAACGATAACGTTAGCGCAGATGTATTAACATAAACCCGTGATTTGCAGATGCACAACGATACTACATTCTAAAACACAAATATATACGTTTTTATTAACTGCGATTATTCCTCTCAAACAGGCTTTAACGATGATTTTTGAAAATGTTTTTATTTTTTTAAGAGCAATCAACCGATCTCGTTCCAGATTTCTCAATAACAGACATCTTACGCCAAAATAAATCAAAAGAAGACGAACGACGGCCGTACGACGACGATAACTGATAGGATGCCGTCGTCTCGTCTTATTCGAATCGTGCCCTGGCGACATATTTTACGCAGAAAAAGTCTCTACGTGTACCTTTAAAAGGTGATACTGGTGTGAGATCTTCTACACGGTATCAGTCCTGAATTGCGCTTGCTATTCAAACCGAAAGATTGTTGACGGAGCTGTCTTACATCAGAGCTCCTAAGTTAGCGCCCTGATAACGCCACTTACGCCTGCCGATCTCCTCACACTCGCGTTCCTCAAACGCGGAGTAAACAAGACAGCACCTCCGTTCCCCTCGGTTACAAAGGAAACCACTCGCCGGCAGTGTGTTAAAGAATCGACTCCATGAGCGAACCGTGTTGAGACGTTTACACAGTCCGTGTTTTCCTACGCGACTGTAATACATATATAATCACATTGAAGTCTTATTGATTATTCATTTGACTTTCACGTTGTACCTCACTTACATGACAGTTTAAGCAATGGCCATATCCACACTACATCCCTTTAATAATACAAAATAATCCGAACAAAAGAACAGGTTCAGATCGATCATCTAGAACAGATTTAAAGTGCACCTATTATGGTTTTTCAAATATTCCCTTTCATGTAGTGTGTTTATATACGGAGCTGTTTGTGAATGTAAAAAGTCTGCAAAGTTTCAAAAATCAAAGCGCACGACAAACGGAGTTATCGACGCCCAAAAGAAGGAACCGATTCTGAACAGCTGAATCGACTCGTTAGTGATTCCAGACTTTACTTCCTGTACTAATCTATGTAGGTTCGTAACATAAAGCCCCGCCTCTGGTCTTCATCAGCTGCTCGCTGACAGCGGTAGACCGATCACGACAGACTGGGACGTCTGACCAATCAGAGCAGAGTATGATCTCTGAAAGGAGGAGTTTCGAACGAATCATTTAACGAGTCGTTTGCGACACTGAGGAAGAAAGGTAACGCTGCAGTTTAAATTATGAGCACGTTAAAGTGTTCTTTGATCTCGGATGCACGTAAATCTATCGTACGAGTCTGTGCATAATTCTATACACCGTTTTTTTTTTGGTTATGATTTTAATTACAGCTGAAAGATATGTGCTTTCTGCCTACTGCTGAAATTCATACTGCATGTATGACAGCTATCCTGAAGTACACTGGTGTGTTTCAGCCTGCTTTCTAACATCAGAGCTGAAAGCGTAAGGTATTTTTGATCTGGTTTATACTCGATGTGTGACTATATGTGAACGTAGATGTACTAGGAATACCAAAAAGTAGTCGACTCTGAATCAGTCGAATCTGATTCAGGCCATCACCATTTTAGAACCAGTGTGTCTATTCGCTGAGGAACAACACCGATGGCGCTTTGCCAACGTTTACAACGATTCAATTACTAATGCACAAAACAAACATCGCACGTTTTAACATTTTAGGGTTAGGTTAATTTTTTTTTAATCCCAAGATTCAACAATGTTCCTGTTCTCACCAAGTTCCTGTTGCTCAAATATGTCACATCAACAATTTTACTTTGCTACACATGTTTTTAAAATCCGTTGATTATTAGTTGATTATTATTATTATTTTCAGTAAATATATTTCCAATGAGGCTATTCACATGAAATTTTCACCAGACATCAGTATTAACTCAAGAAATCGGGAAATATAAAGAATTCCCAACAATAAAGTTCATGAATGAAGTTATGTGGAATAAAACGGAAAGACACGGGGAAAAAGGTATTGAACACGCCAACTGAAATTTATTTAATACTTAGTGGAGAAGCCTTTGTTTGTAACGACAACTACAAGACGCTTCCTGTATGAAGAAATTAATCAGCCGCAGTATTCAGGTGTGATTTTGGCCCGTTCTTCTAAACATATTGTCTTTAAATCTTGTTCAGTTGGATTCAAGTCAGGTGATTGACTCGGTCATTGTAACACCTTCATTTTTTTTCTCTGAAACCAAGTGAGAGGCTGTGAGACCAACTGAGAGGCTGTGAGACCAATTGAGAGGCTGTGAGACCAATTGAGAGGCCAATTAAGAGGCTGTGAAGCCAACTGAGAGGCTGTGAAGCCAATTGAGAGACCAATTTGAGGGGCTGTGAGACCAATTGAGGGGCTGTGAGACCAATTGAGGGGCTGTGAAGCCAACTGAGGGGCTGTGAAGCCAACTGAGGGGCTGTGAAGCCAACTGAGAGGCTGTGAAGCCAATTGTGAGACCAATTGAGGGGCTGTGAGACCAATTGAGAGGCCAATTAAGAGGCTGTGAAGCCAACTGAGAGGCTGTGAAGCCAATTGAGAGACCAATTTGAGGGGCTGTGAGACCAATTGAGGGGCTGTGAGACCAATTGAGGGGATGTGAAGCTAATTGAGGGGATGTGAAGCCAACTGAGGGGCTGTGAAGCCAACTGAGGGGCTGTGAAGCCAACTGAGGGGCTGTGAAGCCAACTGAGAGGCTGTGAAGCCAATTGAGAGACCAATTTGAGGGGCTGTGAGACCAATTGAGGGGCTGTGAGACCAATTGAGGGGCTGTGAAGCCAATTGAGGGGCTGTGAAGCCAACTGAGGGGCTGTGAAGCCAACTGAGGGGCTGTGAAGCCAACTGAGGGGCTGTGAAGCCAACTGAGGGGCTGTGAAGCCAATTGTGAGACCAATTGAGGGGCTGTGAGACCAATTGAGGGGCTGTGAAGCCAACTGAGAGGCTGTGAAGCCAATTGAGAGACCAATTTGAGGGGCTGTGAGACCAATCGAGGGGCTGTGAGACCAATTGAGGGGCTGTGAAGCCAATTGAGAGACAAATTGAGGGACCAATAAAAGCCCTGTGAATGCGCTGTCACTATAGAACCAATAGCATCAGATAACATCCATCCATCCATTTTCTGTACCGCTTATCCGACACAAAGTCGTGGGAAGCCTGGAGCCTATCCGTTAGATAACAATATAACTACAACAATAACTGTAGAACGAGTGCGGTAATATCGATCGAGCATGTTACAGCCGGGACAACTTTCTAAACCCAGCCCTGCTCTTATATGAAAACAGTGCACACCTTCTGACCAGTCAGATTCGAGCATTCAACCTGCTTTGATATATAAATAAATGAACAAACAAACAAACAAATAAATAAATAAATCGGTACAAAATAATAAATCTGTGTTGATTCCGGAACCGAGAGCGTGCAGCAGGAAACTCAGGGCCGACATCAGAGCAGTATAACTGCACAGTAAATGTGTTTTATTATTAGTCTAATCATTAATACATTTATTCATTTAGTAGAGGCTAAATTTATCCAAAGAGGAAATACAAGCAGGGCGATATATATATATATGAAGCGGAGAACAATACAAGTAGTCCTACCACGCACCATTTATTACTATTTTATTCCTATTGTTGTACCTTCTACGGAGATGTCCTGAATGGCGAATCTCAAGATGATGGTCCAGATCATTCCGAGAGTCATCTTCACGTTCCCGTCCACGATTTCTGCACACACACACACACACACACACACACACACACACACACATCAGTACACACTCAGCATGTCCACAACAGAGCAGTGTGAATAGCCAAACACACAAATCCTACACTTTGTATAATATGTGAAATAAAAAACACACCTTCAGCGCCGATGGAGACGAGCTTGACTCCCTTGCTGGTGATGAAATCGAGTGCTTTGTTGACGTTGGCTATTTTGTGAAACCGCATTTTCCCTCGGTCAGGCTTGGGTAACCGCTCACCTGTAACAAAACAGGAAATAAGCGCATAATGTATGGTGTCGTGAGGAAGGGGCGGGGGGGGGGGGGGGGGGGGTGAAATGGGCACGGAAAACATACACGTAGCATACATGGAACGTAAAATGTGCACGTGTGTACCTGAGATGACTTCGAGCAGAAGCATGAGTTTGAGGCCATTCCTAAAGTCGTCCTCGATGTTCTCGATCTGTGTGCCAGCCTTTCGCAGGTGGGAGTTACACCACGCAGTGAACGTCTGAGACACACACACACACACACACACACACGCACCTCAGACATCTACAGTGCTTAAGGGTTCTTTGGTTGTCCCTCTTGGGGAACCGTTAAAAGGTTCTTATAAGGTACTGTGTAGCTTCTACGTGGGTTCAATGTTCTAACAGTTGTTCTAAACGGTCGTTCCCTCACCAGCCTCTCTTTGGTTCCTCTCTTTTGAAGTTAATAAAACAAACGAGTCAGATTAGAGAGAAACTCCTGTGCTGGAAAAATTTAAGTCACCGATTTACCTCGGAAAAAACTCTGAAAATGAATCAACGCCTTCTGACCAATCAGAATCGAGAATTCAGCACCGTCGTGGTTGAATATTAAAATAACAAAACGATATATTGTGCAGCACTAATGACTCTGAAGGTATACAGTAAGATTACTGTTCAGCCGCTGACATCATCTCTCTGAGTCACACACACACACACACACACACACACACCTGTCGGGTGGAGGATCACAGGTGATAAATCAACCGCAGACTTTCCTCTGACATGATGCCCGGGATTTCTTTGATTAATTCCATGAACGAGTCGGCCTCTCTGACATGCTCTCCAGTAATACCTGACCTTCTCCTGACTTAAGTAGAAGCGCCATGTGTATATATGGGTTTCGCATTTGTTACTCATACACCGGGATCTCAGTTTATCAGGAACACCACACACACACACACACACACACACTCAAACGCACACAATCCATCGTGCAGATCAGCAAATGGTTGTAGTTGACCTGTATTATAGTTGGTTACCCATCATAAAACTAATGGACTGACGATCACATCCATACGTGGTTCTTCCCCAAATGGTTTCCCACAAAGATTCAAGCGCACAATTGTACAGAACGTCTTTGTATGCTGTAGCTTTACAATTTCCCTTCACTGGAACCCTGTTCCAGCATGACAGTGCCCCTGTGTACAAAGCGAGCTCCGTGAAGCCATGGTGTGTGAAGACTAGAAGAAGTTGGAAGAACTCGTGTCCTGCACAGCACCATGACCTCAACCCCACTGAATCATCATCATCATCATCATCATCATGTTTGGGATGAACTGGAACTGGAGTCTCCTCACCTCAACCTCACTAACACTTTTGTAGCTGAATGAACACGCATCCCCACAGCCACGCCCCCAAAATCTAGTAGAAAGCCTTCGCGGAAGACTGGAGCGCATTATAACAGCAAAGGTGGTACCAACTCTATAATAACGGGCAAGGTTTTTGGAATGGTCGTGCGTCCACAAACTTTTGGCCGTATCACATATTATCCATCGATATTAGATCTGCGTGTGCAGTCTCCGAAAGCCCGACACATACGGAAGTATCGGAACAGCAAGGCCAATTCATGCGTTTCTGACGTAGACTGACGACATTTGGGTTCGAGTTGAAAAGATGAGAAGAGAGTTTAAGCATTTCAGATTTTATTTCCTGGTATTTAGACGTAGAAACGTCTTAAAACGTCATAGAACGTAGCACGTTTTTGTACGAGACCACACAATTTGCAGGCGGGGAAAAACATTGGAACACGTGACTGACAGGTGCGTGTTAGCCTAGGTGTGTCCTGTTAGATTGGTTGTTTAAACAATAGTAGCTTTCCGTTTCACCTGGGAAGCATGTATTTGGTGTTAAAAAGGATAAGACAACATGAAGATCAGAGAGCTGTCTATGGGAGAAGAGCAAGCCATTCTGAAGCTGAGAAAAGAGGGGAAATCTATCAGAGGCATCGCACAAACGTTCTGCATAACCAATATAACGATGGACCCCGACAGTGGCAGCGCTAGAGATTGACCAGTAACCCAGAACCTTTAACTGGTAATCCACCACTGACCCATTTTGCATGCATTTCAGCCAGAATGTGCTTTTGCTTACATTCACATGTGCCTTTATTTCTCTTTCAGTCCTGTTTCCACCCCTGTCCTGTCATTGGTTAGTTGTTCTACAGTGTTCACCTGTTCTGTGTTTAGTTCTTGATTTAGTTTGTCTGTTTATACCCTGTGATGTCATAATATATTCGCAAAGTCTTACTTGCCTTCACTCTGTGCACACGGCGGCCGTGTCAATAAGATTAGATCATAAAAAAAAATAATAATATATACAAATAAAACTGGAATTTAAAAAGCCATATCTACAACCTGACCGTTTTTATACACAGCACCGGGTCATACAGCGTCAGTTTCTGATTCTATAAGCTTCTGTTACTTGTTAGCGTTGTAGCTCGTGTCCAGAATGAACGGATTGGTCCATTTGGTGTAAGAGCAAGATAGCGAAACTAGCTCCACAACATGAAACGTATTCATGGAAACATAACTCATTATCAATGGAAAGAAATATGAGCAGAGGAAATTCCCTGTGTTTTAAGAGGAACAAACATATTGAATTTGTTTTTTTAGAGTAGGAGTTGTTTTTTTGTTTTTTTTGGACAAACTGTATATTTAATACTGCATATGACTTAAAACAAAAAGACATCGCCTCGTTGAAACGGTCTACTTTTTCGTTTATATTAAAAGCAGGACTGGACCTGGTGTACATCATGGAGCCTTAAGAGTGCCGTCCAGAGTGCATTCCTGCTGAGGTACGGCATTAAAATTAGCTTGTTGACGGGGTGTGTTTTGATAAGAGCTGTGGATTCGAGTGCACTGGATGGGGACGGGGACGTGGAAGCTGGCCGTGACCCAGGGACTCTGATTGGATGGGAAAGAATTTCATTCATCTCTAGAGAGAACGCGTGTCGGTTTGTTGAAGCATGAATGGTGTGATGTGATGGATAAGTATTGATTTATATCATGGAAAATACTCGTTTCTGATTGGCTGGCTCACTGTTTTCTTTGACAACACAGCACTGCCGAATTCTCCATTCTGATTGGTCATGAAGTGTTCTATAACTGCTAGACCATGAGTGAAACACTTTCGGACGTGCTGTTGTAGAAAAATTGTTGTTTTATTCCTCTTATACCGTCGCGTTTTTTAGATTATAACAATCTTCGCTGTCGTTAGATGTTACTATGGAAACAATAACGTATCAAATTGTGTGAAAAGCTACTGTCGATCCGAGTAGTCTTAATTAGAACAGATGAAATGTACGAAGAGTTTGTGCGCTATAGATTAATAGGTAGAGCACAAAGTCCCCCACTTCACCACACAACCATTGTTCCAAACAAAGGAATTCCTCGCCAAGGACATCGGATGAAACCCCATACAGCCATTTGGTCCCGAAGGTTAAAATTAGCCTCAGCATCCTCGCTAATCCTGAGCACGTCATCGTGTGTCAGAAGCCATCTGTTGACAGCAAGCGCATACCGAGCGCCTCAGCCTCTCCAAGTGCCGCTATTGTTAGCAACGATGCCAGATTGGGTGCTTTTCCACACAATTGCTCTATTTTAATCCCGCTGATTTGAGGGGAAATAAGGACTAGTTACAGGCTGACTAGTTATATTCTTTTCAGCTATAACTGCCAGCTAGTGACTACGCTAAACACGTCATAGTTTGCTAGCGCGAAAACAAAGCAACGAATTTCAGCTATTTCAGGAGATGTACATCCCCCCCCACCCCCACCCCCCCAAATAGCACCACAATCTATAACATTCACAGAAACAGCTGAATAGAAACTGAAAAACTCGCAGCAACTGTAAAAAGGACTAGCGTTTGCGTACGAGGCTAGTGTAGCTAACAAACGAGAGACGCTAAGAAGTTATAGGTACGGTTTGGCATCCTGAAAACCGTCACACGCTCGAGTCCAGTTGTTTAGGGTCTCAGAGTCTCAAAAAGACCACGGTTATCTGGTTTCTCACGCTGTATGAAACCGCGTTATCTAGAAACATGGAAGAAATTACGTCGCAGGGCTACAAACTATCGGAGCGCCATCTTGAAACTGGAACCAATGTACCAGAGGCCATAAAATAGTGCACGGTTTTAGTTTTTAACACTTTTACGAAATGGAAAACACCGCGCCGAATTATATTTTATATCATATTATATATCATATATATATATAAAAACCTCGTAGCTCCAGTAGCTGCAGAAATAAACACACGGTGGCTGATTGATGACATTTTGGGATCTCCTGTTCAGTTCATCTGGACTGAGACACTCATTTTAAGGGAATTCTGGGACGGAAAGGTCATGCGACACGACGACGTGGAGATGGAAATATCTCCTGGGATTGAAGAAGTGAAATTGAACCCCTTTAAATGAATAATAAATAGATGGATAAATAAAGAGATAAGAACTGGTGCGCTCTCGGAAATAAGCGTACGAAACTGCACCTTCCGTTGCTGCTCTGATCTTTTGTACCGTCAGTGTGTATTGATCACTTGAAGAGGTGGAGATAGTGAACCTTTAAACAAACTGTGAGGCATGTACCTGGACCATACAGAGCGTAACGCTTTAATACATGACATCTCAGTAAAAGATGTGCAGTAGGGTCCTGAGAAAAGCCTGAGAGCACCAGTGCAGAATCTTGAATATTAATATAGTTGTTTGAAATATTTCAGCATTCTGTTTATTTCTAATTTTAAATATGAAAAGAAAGTGGGGAGAAAAAAAAAAAAAAACAATCCCTGCTTTTGCAAAGTGGTGTCAGACTTTTGGACTCTACTGTATAGTACAAAATATATGAGAGAGAGAGAGAGAGAGAGAGAGAGAGAGAGAGAGAGAGAGAGAGCTACCTTGCGCTGTTGTTTTTCCCAGGCCGGGTCCAGCAGCAGGTCTCGGTCCCACTCATCCTCCTGCATCATGTACTCTTCCTGATAGAAGCCGTTATCGTACAGTACCGAGTTCTCCATCTCAATCATGTCGTTTTCCTCCGGTACGCGCGCGCTCACCTGTTCAATCTGTTGCTCTAAGTTTTTGTTTGTTTATTTGTTTGTTTGTTTGTTTTCTCTCTGTAACAGCTCTTTACACCCTCGAGTCTATCTAAAGTCTGGTTTTCCGTTTTCAGTCCTTCTTGATCTTCTTCTTTCTCTCACTCCTGTTGTCTTCCCAACCGGCTGGCCACGCGCTCACCGGCGCAGCTGTCAATTAATACCGACAGGTCACGTGATCCTCTCGCGCTCTCGCTCTGCCGCTCTGTGTTTCTGTCTCTCTCTCTCTTTCTGTCTCTCTCTTTGTCTGTCTGTCGCTTTCTGTCTCTCTCTCTCTCTCTCTTTCTGTTAGTCTCTTTCTGTTTCTCTCTCTCTCTCTCAATCTCTCTCTTTCTGTCGCTCTGTGTTTCTCTCTCTCTCTCTTTCTGTCTCTCTCTTTCTGTTTCTCTCTCTATCTCTCTCTCTCTCTTTCTGTCGCTCTGTGTTTCTGTCTCTATCTCTCTCTCACTTTCTGTCTGTCTCTCTTTCTGTCGCTCTGTGTTTCTGTTTCTCTCTCTCTCTTTCTGTCTTTCTCTCTCTCTCTCTCTCAATCTCTCTCTTTCTGTCGCTCTGTGTTTCTCTCTCTCTCTCTTTCTGTTAGTCTCTTTCTGTTTCTCTCTCTGTCTCTCTCTTTCTGTCTCTGTCTTTCTGTTAGTCTCTTTCTGTTTCTCTCTCTCTTTCTGTCTTTCTCTCTCTCTCTCTCTCAATCTCTCTCTTTCTGTCGCTCTGTGTTTCTGTCTCTCTCTCTCTTTCTGTCTCTCTCTTTCTGTTAGTCTCTTTCTGTTTCTCTATCTCTCTCTCTCTCTTTCTGTCTCTCTCTGTCGCTCTGTGTTTCTGTCTCTATCTCTCTCTCTCTTTCTATCTCTCTCTCTTTCTGTCGCTCTGTGTTTCTGTCTCTATCTCTCTTTCTGTCTCTCTTTCTGTTTGTCTCTTTCTGTTTTTCTCTCTCTTTCGCTTTCTGTCTCTCTCTTTCTGTCTCTCTCTCTATCTGTCTGTCTCTCTCTTTCTGTCGCTCTGTCTTTCTCTCTATATCTGTGTTTCTGTCTCTTTTTGTCTCTCTCTCTCTTTCTGTCGCTCTGTCTTTCTGTCTCTAAATCTCTGTGTTTCTGTCTCTCTCTCTCTCTCTCTCTCTCTCTCTCTCTCTCTCTCTCTCTCTGTCTGTCTCTCTCTGTCTCTCTCTTTCTGTCTCTCTCTCTCTCTCTCAATCACTAAACCAGTGTTGTGCCAATCGAAAACCGTCACCAGGGGTCGCTGTTCAGCAAATGTTCGCACGGGAACGTGCTTGACCCTCGTGCACGTGACCGTGAGCGCGCAGACATTAGAAATTGGACAAGCTAGATGTTGTCACGAGCATCGAAAAGCTTCAATAGAGAAGAAATAAAACATTACTGCTGCTGTTGTTGTCTGCTGCTAGACTGCTAATGAGTTACAACCATGAATGGTTTTGTTATGAGTAGATGTTTTACAGTAGCGCTTGTTGTTGTTGTTGTTGTTGTCGTGTATAATAATATTCTGATTGTCTGATGCATGTAGGCTTATCTTAATTGTTATAACAATACCCTGTAATTATCCAATAGTGTTGTAGAGATCCCATAGTTTGTTCTTTACTAATGTATATTACTCTGAGATATGATACAGTAGGCAAGGGTCACTGAATTCAGAGCTAGCGAAGATTGTTACCTCTCTTTATTTCCTAATAGCTGACTGTAATGTTTAATAAAGGGACTCGTGTGATGTGTCAGCTCCTCTTCTTTCTACTGTATGAAGCATATTGATCAGATATTGATATATTTATAGATACAGTAGGGTCACTGAATCTGACAGGTCAAATTTGTATCTTTTACTTCATTAAAGATATTTGTCTTCAATAAATAAATAATAAAAAATAAAAATAAAGATCTGGTTATTTCTGAAGGTCTTGTGCACTCTGGGGAACTTTCAACTGTATCAACTGTAACATGATGTGGTGTTGGAGGCAGTGGTGGTGGAGCTGGAGGCAGTGGAGACAGTGGTTCCGTTGGAGACAGTGGCGGTGTTGGAGGCAGTGGTGGTGTTGGAGGCAGTGGTGGTGGTGTTGGAGGCAGTGGAGACAGTGGCAGTGTTGGAGGCAGTGGTGGTGTTGGAGGCAGTGTGGTGTTGGAGGCAGTGGTGGTGGTGTTGGAGGCAGTGGAGACAGTGGCAGTGTTGGAGGCAGTGGTGGTGTTGGAGACAGTGGTGGTGTTGGAGGCAGTGGTGGTGGTGTTGGAGGCAGTGGAGACAGTGGCAGTGTTGGAGGCAGTGGTGGTGTTGGAGGCAGTGGTGGTGTTGGAGGCAGTGGTGGTGCCATTGGAGATAGTGGTGCTGTTAGTGGTGCTGATAGTGGTGCACCCTCTCACACACTGTCTCACACCCTCTCACACACTCTCACACACTGTCTCACACCCTCTCTCACACCCTCCCACACTGTGTCACACACTTTCTCACACCCTCTCACACTCTTTCATACACTCTCACACCCTCTGACACTGTCTCACACCCTCTCTCACACTCGCACACCGTCTCACATGTGGCCGAAGATCCAACGCACGATTCCACATGATTAGCATTCTACATGTTTTATATATGTTTGTATACATGTTTTCATAACACTCATTTAGAGTCGTATTG
>NC_030424.2:28445000-28450000 GCF_001660625.3 Ictalurus punctatus
ATAGTTTTGAAGTAACTAGCTAATTATCAAACACATCTTATAGTTTTGAAGTAACTAGCTAATTATCAAACACATCTTATGGTTTTGAAGTAACTAGCTAATTATCAAAACATCTTATGGTTTTGAAGTAACTAGCTAATCATCAAAAACATCTTATAGTTTTGAAGTAACTAGCTAATTATCAAACACATCTTATGGTTTTGAAGTAACTAGCTAATTATCAAGACATCTTATAGTTTTGAAGTAACTAGCTAATTATCAAACACATCTTATGGTTTTGAAGTAACTAGCTAATTATCAAAACATCTTATGGTTTTGAAGTAACTAGCTAATCATCAAAAACATCTTATAGTTTTGAAGTAACTAGCTAATTATCAAACACATCTTATGGTTTTGAAGTAACTAGCTAATTATCAAGACATCTTATAGTTTTGAAGTAACTAGCTAATTATCAAAACATCTTATAGTTTTGAAGTAACTAGCTAATTATCATGACATCTTATAGTTTTGAAGTAACTAGCTAATCATCAAAAACATCTTATAGTTTTGAAGTAACTAGCTAATTATCAAAACATCTTATAGTTTTGAAGTAACTAGCTAATCATCAAAAACATCTTATAGTTTTGAAGTAACTAGCTAATCATCAAAAACATCTTATAGTTTTGAAGTAACTAGCTAATTATCAAACACATCTTATGGTTTTGAAGTAACTAGCTAATTATCAAGACATCTTATAGTTTTGAAGTAACTAGCTAATTATCAAAACATCTTATAGTTTTGAAGTAACTAGCTAATTATCATGACATCTTATAGTTTTGAAGTAACTAGCTAATCATCAAAAACATCTTATAGTTTTGAAGTAACTAGCTAATTATCAAACACATCTTATGGTTTTGAAGTAACTAGCTAATTATCAAGACATCTTATAGTTTTGAAGTAACTAGCTAATTATCAAAACATCTTATAGTTTTGAAGTAACTAGCTAATTATCAAGACATCTTATAGTTTTGAAGTAACTAGCTAATCATCAAAAACATCTTATAGTTTTGAAGTAACTAGCTAATTATCAAACACATCTTATAGTTTTGAAGTAACTAGCTAATTATCAGGACATCTTATAGTTTTGAAGTAACTAGCTAATTATCAAGACATCTTATAGTTTTGAAGTAACTAGCTAATTATCATGACATCTTATAGTTTTGAAGTAACTAGCTAATTATCAAGACATCTTATAGTTTTGAAGTAACTAGCTAATTATCAAACACATCTTATGGTTTTGAAGTAACTAGCTAATTATCAAAACATCTTATGGTTTTGAAGTAACTAGCTAATCATCAAACACATCTTATAGTTTTGAAGTAACTAGCTAATCATCAAAAACATCTTATAGTTTTGAAGTAACTAGCTAATTATCAAAACATCTTATAGTTTTGAAGTAACTAGCTAATTATCAAGACATCTTATAGTTTTGAAGTAACTAGCTAATCATCAAAACATCTTATAGTTTTGAAGTAACTAGCTAATTATCAAGACATCTTATAGTTTTGAAGTAACTAGCTAATCATCAAACACATCTTATAGTTTTGAAGTAACTAGCTAATTATCAAAACATCTTATAGTTTTGAAGTAACTAGCTAATTATCAAAACATCTTATGGTTTTGAAGTAACTAGCTAATTATCAAACACATCTTATAGTTTTGAAGTAACTAGCTAATTATCAAGACATCTTATAGTTTTGAAGTAACTAGCTAATTATCAAGACATCTTATAGTTTTGAAGTAACTAGCTAATTATCAAGACATCTTATAGTTTTGAAGTAACTAGCTAATTATCAAACACATCTTATAGTTTTGAAGTAACTAGCTAATTATCAAACACATCTTATGGTTTTGAAGTAACTAGCTAATTATCAAAACATCTTATGGTTTTGAAGTAACTAGCTAATCATCAAAAACATCTTATAGTTTTGAAGTAACTAGCTAATTATCAAACACATCTTATGGTTTTGAAGTAACTAGCTAATTATCAAGACATCTTATAGTTTTGAAGTAACTAGCTAATTATCAAACACATCTTATGGTTTTGAAGTAACTAGCTAATTATCAAGACATCTTATAGTTTTGAAGTAACTAGCTAATTATCAAAACATCTTATAGTTTTGAAGTAACTAGCTAATTATCATGACATCTTATAGTTTTGAAGTAACTAGCTAATCATCAAAAACATCTTATAGTTTTGAAGTAACTAGCTAATTATCAAGACATCTTATAGTTTTGAAGTAACTAGCTAATCATCAAAAACATCTTATAGTTTTGAAGTAACTAGCTAATCATCAAACACATCTTATAGTTTTGAAGTAACTAGCTAATCATCAAAAACATCTTATAGTTTTGAAGTAACTAGCTAATTATCAAAACATCTTATAGTTTTGAAGTAACTAGCTAATCATCAAAAACATCTTATAGTTTTGAAGTAACTAGCTAATCATCAAAAACATCTTATAGTTTTGAAGTAACTAGCTAATTATCAAACACATCTTATGGTTTTGAAGTAGCTAGCTAATTATCAAGACATCTTATAGTTTTGAAGTAACTAGCTAATTATCAAAACATCTTATAGTTTTGAAGTAACTAGCTAATTATCATGACATCTTATAGTTTTGAAGTAACTAGCTAATCATCAAAAACATCTTATAGTTTTGAAGTAACTAGCTAATTATCAAACACATCTTATGGTTTTGAAGTAACTAGCTAATTATCAAGACATCTTATAGTTTTGAAGTAACTAGCTAATTATCAAAACATCTTATAGTTTTGAAGTAACTAGCTAATTATCAAGACATCTTATAGTTTTGAAGTAACTAGCTAATCATCAAAAACATCTTATAGTTTTGAAGTAACTAGCTAATTATCAAACACATCTTATAGTTTTGAAGTAACTAGCTAATTATCAGGACATCTTATAGTTTTGAAGTAACTAGCTAATTATCAAGACATCTTATAGTTTTGAAGTAACTAGCTAATTATCATGACATCTTATAGTTTTGAAGTAACTAGCTAATTATCAAAACATCTTATGGTTTTGAAGTAACTAGCTAATTATCAAAACATCTTATGGTTTTGAAGTAACTAGCTAATTATCAAACACATCTTATAGTTTTGAAGTAACTAGCTAATTATCAAACACATCTTATAGTTTTGAAGTAACTAGCTAATTATCAAACACATCTTATGGTTTTGAAGTAACTAGCTAATTATCAAAACATCTTATAGTTTTGAAGTAACTAGCTAATCATCAAACACATCTTATGGTTTTGAAGTAACTAGCTAATCATCAAACACATCTTATAGTTTTGAAGTAACTAGCTAATCATCAAACACATCTTATGGTTTTGAAGTAACTAGCTAATCATCAAACACATCTTATAGTTTTGAAGTAACTAGCTAATCATCAAAAACATCTTATAGTTTTGAAGTAACTAGCTAATTATCAAGACATCTTATAGTTTTGAAGTAACTAGCTAATTATCAAACACATCTTATAGTTTTGAAGTAACTAGCTAATTATCAAAACATCTTATGGTTTTGAAGTAACTAGCTAATTATCAAAACATCTTATAGTTTTGAAGTAACTAGCTAATTATCAAAACATCTTATAGTTTTGAAGTAACTAGCTAATTATCAAAACATCTTATAGTTTTGAAGTAACTAGCTAATTATCAAAACATCTTATAGTTTTGAAGTAACTAGCTAATCATCAAAAACATCTTATAGTTTTGAAGTAACTAGCTAATTATCAAACACATCTTATGGTTTTGAAGTAACTAGCTAATCATCAAGACATCTTATAGTTTTGAAGTAACTAGCTAATTATCAAACACATCTTATGGTTTTGAAGTAACTAGCTAATCATCAAACACATCTTATAGTTTTGAAGTAACTAGCTAATCATCAAACACATCTTATAGTTTTGAAGTAACTAGCTAATCATCAAAAACATCTTATAGTTTTGAAGTAACTAGCTAATTATCAAACACATCTTATGGTTTTGAAGTAACTAGCTAATTATCAAGACATCTTATAGTTTTGAAGTAACTAGCTAATTATCAAAACATCTTATAGTTTTGAAGTAACTAGCTAATTATCATGACATCTTATAGTTTTGAAGTAACTAGCTAATCATCAAAAACATCTTATAGTTTTGAAGTAACTAGCTAATCATCAAAAACATCTTATAGTTTTGAAGTAACTAGCTAATCATCAAAAACATCTTATAGTTTTGAAGTAACTAGCTAATTATCAAACACATCTTATGGTTTTGAAGTAACTAGCTAATTATCAAGACATCTTATAGTTTTGAAGTAACTAGCTAATCATCAAAAACATCTTATAGTTTTGAAGTAACTAGCTAATTATCAAACACATCTTATGGTTTTGAAGTAACTAGCTAATTATCAAAACATCTTATGGTTTTGAAGTAACTAGCTAATTATCAAAACATCTTATGGTTTTGAAGTAACTAGCTAATTATCAAAACATCTTATAGTTTTGAAGTAACTAGCTAATTATCAAAACATCTTATAGTTTTGAAGTAACTAGCTAATTATCAAAACATCTTATAGTTTTGAAGTAACTAGCTAATCATCAAAAACATCTTATAGTTTTGAAGTAACTAGCTAATCATCAAAAACATCTTATAGTTTTGAAGTAACTAGCTAATTATCAAAAACATCTTATAGTTTTGAAGTAACTAGCTAATTATCAAACACATCTTATGGTTTTGAAGTAACTAGCTAATTATCAAGACATCTTATAGTTTTGAAGTAACTAGGTAATTATCAAACACATCTTATAGTTTTGAAGTAACTAGCTAATTATCAAAACATCTTATAGTTTTGAAGTAACTAGCTAATTATCAAGACATCTTATAGTTTTGAAGTAACTAGCTAATTATCAAACACATCTTATAGTTTTGAAGTAACTAGCTAATCATCAAACAC
>NC_030424.2:28455000-28495000 GCF_001660625.3 Ictalurus punctatus
GGGTTTTACTTTCATGTCAAGCAGGCCCGAGCAAAAAAAAAAAAAAAAAAATGAAAAAGGGGGCGTGTTCATTAACTACATTCGTACGTTCATCATCAGACCCTCCAGGTTCAATATAAAATGAACGTAGGAAAGGTACGTCTAGTTCCAAGCCGAACCATTTTAGGAAGTGAAAACCCTTCGACTTTGAGAAATCCCTCGAGAAAACATTTTTTTTTTTTTTTTCTTTTGGGGGGGGTGGGGGTGAAAATATTACACTGTATAAGCAAGTCAGAAAATGTCATGTAGATCGTACTGTATAAGAGTGACACTATACTCATTTTAGGTTCCGGGAAAAGAACGCTCACGTGACTTCTGCACAAATATTCAGTCGAGGTCATAAGTTTGCGTACGCCGTGCAGGATCTGCAAAATGGTAGTGATTACAAAATAATAAGAAGGATCGAGAAGGAAATTGCATTGTTTTGTATTTAGTCCCGCCCTGAATAAGCGATTTCACAAAACAGATGTTTACATCTAGTCCACGAGACACAATGATAACTGAATTCACACGAATGAACCAGTTTAAAACGTTGACGTGCGCTCGATTCTTAATGCTGCGCGTTCGTTACGTGGATGAATAATGACCGTGTTTATGTTTATGTGAGAGTTGTTCACGAGTTCACGATGGTGAGATCTGAGGACAAGTGAAGAAGAACTCGACTGTTACAAAAGGTGCAAACATTCACTGACGCTCAAGAAGGCAGCACGAGACATTAAGAGCCGTGAGGGGGTGTAAACTTTTGAACAGGGTGCTCGATGTAAATTGTTATTATTTTGGCTTATGGGGAAACATGTACATTTCTTATGTAGCTTCCGAAGGGCAGGACTAAATGAAAAAAATACTAGTGATTTACACCGATGATCCTGTTCAAAAGTTTACACCCCCCTGGCTCTTAAAGTATCATCGATCATCCAGGTAACGACACGCGGTATTAGGAATCGAGCGTGTGTTAACTTTTGCACGGGTTCATTTGTGTAAATTCAGTTATTATTGTGTCTTGTGGACTATACGTCAATATCTGTTATGTGAAATCGCTTATTCAGGGCAGAACTAAATAAAAAACGAAATGCGATTTTTTTTTAATTATTGACATTTTGCAGATTCTGCAAGGGCTATGTAAACCTATGACCTCAACTGTATCTTTCATCATGTTATCATTGTTATCCAGCAACTGACTTGAGAGGAAATATGAGAAATTTAACTAAGAAAAATGGCACACTTGACTGCTTAATATGCAAAATGTTTGCAAGGAAGTATGTATGAAAATAAAAGTAATATGAAATAAAAATATGTATGTGCGTGTGTTTTTCTAGAACAATCTGCTTATTACCGCTACAAATACTAACTTTACATAGTTCTGTACGTACATAAACACTTTCATGCCACGTTTCCCATTACAAATCATTAGTCCTGCTGCCGAAGTAAAATTTCGAGGGGCGGAGCCAAGTGGCCAGCTTCGCACGGCTGAGAAGGCGGAGCCAAAACGAAACAAACAAACCCTGTAACTAAAACGTTATTCTGTAAACCCGTATATAACGAGACGCACATATTCACACATATTCCTACATCAGTGTTGAAACTGCAGCTAAACCAAAACGTCACATGACAACCAGCGACCAATCACAGACCGACTTCAGAGAGCCGGACTCACCCTGGGCTTGGCGAGCTCTTTGACCTTTCCCATCTCGTACTCGGAGATGATGTCGTGATAGCGGACGATGTGCGGGCGGTCCCATTCGTCCTCCTGCTTGACGGGAGCCAATAGCAGACGAGGATTGCGCTTGTTGTCAAAGTAGCGGCAGAACAGACGGCTCCGCCTACGAGGAGTCTACGACACAACGGAGAGAGGGAAAAGATCATTTCATTATAAACGGAAATAAACCGTCCAACCAGCGGGACAACTTATTATTATTGTTATTATTATTATTACCTCGACGATCGGCTTTCGTTCAAATCGCAGGTTTATATTAACGTGCTCCTTCTAATACGTTATCGTTTCTATAGCAACAGCTCATTCCCAGGGACTTGCATGGTAGACGTTCCACGTAATCTAAAGCCTAATGATAAAGGGATTTGTACAACTATCCTGTTATTTTACAAATGAAAGTGGTGAAGCTTCCGTAACATTTATGGAAGGAGTCTCCAGTGTCAGCACTTTGTAACAGTCAGGAATCAAACGTTTTCGACACTACACTGTACGCTGTAGTTCTCCTATAACAGCTCGACCCGTAATTCCTCCGAAACGCAAACAGGGAAGAAAGTGAGAGACGGGGCGAATACAGTGTGATAAAAAAAAAAAAACACAATACGATTACGTAGAGGTGTTGAGTTCTCACCATTTTCAGTCCCTCTCCTCTACACAGCTGCTCGTATCTCTTCCTCTCAGGCAGCGGGTCTTCGGAGCGCTTCATCTGCGCGTCCACGTGTCTCTTCTCTCGCTTGTCACCTCCTGCAGATGTTTCTGCTCTCCTCTGCTTCTCCAGCTGGACTTCGAAATACTTCAGATTTCCGTTGGCGCGCTGGTGAGTGGGATCTGGCAACCGCATGCATGCAGAGAAACAATACAGTTTCAACTTTAGTCTACAGACTAAAGAGAGATCAGCTTAGATAATCTGGGTTTGTACAAGTCCAGGAAGTTGCACTTGGTGTTTTTACCCAGTTTGAGCATCCTCTTGGTGAGCTCCAGCGCTCTCTCTAAGTCGCCCTGCTGGTAGATGGCGTAGCTGAGGTAGTCCAAGACGGTCACTTTGTCCACGGGCGAGTCCTCTCCGTCGTCCAGCTGTTTGAGAGCCTGAGTCATCCACAGTTCAGTGTGGTAGTAATCCGACTCCGAGTACACCACCTTCCCCAGCTCGAAACAGTCCTCCACCGTCATGCGACTCTTATGCACCACACCTTGTTGAGACACGCGACCGATCACTAATTACTACCTCAATCGGCAGAACTATTCCTCCGTAATTATAAACGATGCTGAATGTTTTACTAACGCTCGGCGTATATTCGCTGGCGTCAAATCGTCAGGGTTTTCCGACAACACCGACGTTTATTGCGTTTGAGTCAAAATGAAATGATGATGATGGTTATTATTATTATTATTATTATTATTATTATTACTGAAATCTAGCTGACTAATCTGGTTGCGAATATGAAAATCAGTCACACCGCGTGACCGTGTGATGTCCATTAAAATTCTTTTGTTCGCACGTTTCAAGCAGTAAGCGTTAGTCGTTGTTATGGAGAAAGAATTAAAGATTCAATTCAATTCAATTCTATTCGTGGAGCGCTTTTAACGACGTCTCAGAGGAGCTTTACAGAAACATTTAAACACGGGGTAGAGATTTTAAGCGTGTGGATTTATCCCTATCGAGCGAGACGGTGGTGACGGTGGTGAGGGAAAAACTCCCTGAGATGATACGAGGAAGAAACCTCGAGAGGAACCGGACTCGGAAGGGAACCCGTAATCATCTGGGGAACGACGGATCGTGTGAACGTAAAAGGAAGGTCATTATGGTGTTTATATGAAGTCTGTTTGTTGAACTAGTCCACTGTTCACTAAAGGAGACCCGAGTGTAAAATTATACGTGGTGATCGCAGTCCCAAGGACATCGCCGCAACCGTCGTCCCAGCGACAACAACGAGAACGTCCGTGTGGAATCGAGGTCCAAAACCATTTCCACGGTACGTCAAGCGGTACCGTCCTAGGAAGATGTCTAGTTCACTATAGGAAAAATGTACAATTTATTCAATTGTTTCAGATGATTTAGACCATCTTTTCTGTTAAATGCTTTATATTATTAAACACAATCTTTTTTTTCTTTTTTTTTTCTTTTTCGTGCATTTTTCTAAACCTATTCTAACGTGTCATTTTTTTTCCCGACGAGACTCAAATCATTTCGTTAGACTCATTCCCTCTGACTTTATAAACTTTCTACCCCCATTTCGCGCCTATATTTATTAAACCTGATCTACTATTAGAGAAGTTTTCTTTTGTCTTTCTTTCTTTTCCGCAAGCAGATTTCAGAGGTTTCATTTCGGAGTTTTAGACTTATGTTACTATCCTGGTTTTTTTCTTTCTTAGACTTATTGTGTTAATCAGGACGACTCAGAAATACTGAATAACACACAGTCTCGCATCTCACAAGCTTCAACGTTTACATAAAACCATTAGCAAACACCGACACACTAAACACACACACACACACACACACACACATACCAGGCAGATCTCCAGCAGAGATGGTGTGGGCTGAGAGCTGGTATGTGTCTTGCAGTCGGATTAAAGCTTTCGCTGCTCCTTTCTGATCCTCATCGGTAGGGAAGTACTGCCTCTGCACCGTCAGATTAGAGATAAACCCTACACACACACACACACACACACACACACAGAGAGAGAGATAGAGAGAGAGAGATTAAACACACATTAAAAACACACATTAGTAGAAGAAGAAGAAGCAGTAGCGAGTTCTATATGCTATGCTATTTCTGTCTTTGTGAAATAAATGTCTGTTACTCAGCAGACGGACCGTCTGTGGTGTCTCTGAGCACGAGATTCTCCACATCGGCCCACTCCATGTTCAGTCTCTTCATCAGCTTGAAGGCGTTGACCGGGTGACCTACGAAGCGCTCGGGGTCCTCCATCGCTGTTATTGTCAGAGAGTCCAACTTCTCAGCCCATCTAACACACACACACACACACACACACACACACACACTGTTGTACTTGTACGGACTAAACAGTACCTAACGTTATGTTATCGACCCCGATTATCTTTTACATTTCTTTTGTTCAGCCTGTCCCAACATGCACTCCACCTTCCACACTCGTGCACGTCGCTGTTTTTATCCGATATTATCTCTATATTTTTATCCGATATTATCTCTATCGATATTTCATTTTTGCTCTGTTGTTTTTCATCATGATGATTTTCCTTGTTATTCTCTACTGCAGCACCTGTGACCGCGTGCCAATGAAGAATCTCATTTTACAAGAACCCTTCGACGATAAAGTTCTTAAATCTTGAAGCTCATGTAGGACGTTTTTCTGTGAGGACTTTTTCTCGGACCTCGCTGCTACAAATATTTATTTAATTCGGTTTATATATATGTTTATTTAACATTTTAACATTTCGTTTGTATTTAGTTCTAAATAAAACTATTATTATTATTATTATTATTATTATTATTATTATTATTAACTGTTACTGTTATTATTATTACTGTTATTATTATTATAATTATTATTATTATTACTGTTATTATTATTTTATTATTATTTACTGTTATTATTATTGTTGTTATTATTATTATTATTATTATTGTTATTATAATTTTATTTTTATTATCGTTATTATTATTTACTGTTATTATTATTATTATTGTTATTATTATTTTATTATTATTATTGTTATTATTGTTAATTATTATTATTACTGCTATTATTATTTTATTATTATTTACTGTTAATATTGTTATTATTAATACTGTAATTATTATTGTTGTTATTATTTTTATTATTATTACTGTTATTATTGTTATTATTATTATTATCATCATCATTATTATTATCATTGTTATTATTATTATCACTATCATCATTATTTTTATTATCATTATTGTTATTATTATTACCATTATTATTATTATCATTATTATTATTGTTGTTATTATTATTACCATTATTATTATTATCATTATTATTATTGTTGTTGTTGTTATTATTATCATTATCATCATTATTATTATTATCATTATTATTATTATTATTATTATTATTATTATTATTATTATTATTATTATTATCATTATTATTATTATTAGAGGCCATAAATTAAAAAGAAATTAATTTTCACAGCCAAATCTTCTCGTTTTGGGTCGAAAACAAATATTTCTGACAAGTTTTCCAGAGTTGAAGATACACGTGGAACGTCCTGTTGGGAAATGTCAGTACAATGATTTACTGTTTTTCCGCACCTTCCCTTTTAACTGTCTGTAAGGAGACTGGGGAGGTCACAGAACTGACTTCAATCGAGCTTTACAGAGTGGAAAATCAGGTGTGTGTGTGTGTGTGTGTGTGTGTGTGTGTGTGTGTGTGTGTGTGGGTGTGTACGTACTGTTTAACCTGCTCCAGTTTATTCTCCTCGGCTCTGATGTAGTCCTTCAGCGATGTCACCAAGTCCTTCTCTGTGTACAGCAGGTCGGTCATTTGACCTAAGGGTAAGAGGTCAAAGATCAAATTACGCATCGATTATAAGGGGTCGTGATTTCACATGGAGGGAAAAACTGAATATCATGGTCTATATTTTTATTTCTATTATTTGTTTGTTTGTTTGTTTGTTTTTTTAATTAAGTTACACTCGTATAACGTGGAACGTGAAGTAAAAGACGCATCTCACCAATAGATGTGAAGAAGTCATTGTGAGCGTGAAGAGTTTGGAGAAGCAAACTCAACATTAACCAACACAGCGCCATCCTGAGAGAGAGAGAGAGAGAGAGAGAGAGAGAGAGAGAGAGAGAGAGAGAGAGAAACAGAAACACAGGTGAGTAAGACATTGTTCACTTCAATATAGTGAAACCACAGTAAACAGATCAGGTTCCCATTGTCCTCCTGGTGAGTAGGATCTAATCCACTGTACACTACACACACAATACTGACGCTGAACGGGATCCTGCAGGAGCCAGAAAAAGTCTCGGGAGGGAGCGGGTTTTATTCGTGCATACAGTCATACACCATTCATACAGCCGTCATACAGCAATCATACAGCATTCATACACCATTCATACAGCAGTCACCCACGAGCCATACAGCCGGCATACAGCCGTCATACAGCATTCATACACCATTCATACAGCAGTCATCCACGAGCCATACAGCAGTCATACACCATTCATACAGCAGTCATACACCATTCATACAGCATTCATACAGCAGTCATCCACGAGCCATACAGCAGTCATACACCATTCATACAGCAGTCATACACCATTCATACAGCATTCATACAGCAGTCATCCACGAGCCATACAGCAGTCATACACCATTCATACAGCAGTCATACACCATTCATATAGCCGTCAAACAGCAGCCATACAGCAATCATACATCACTCATATAGCAGTCATACACCATTCATATAGCAGTCATACACCATTCATATAGCCATCATACACCATTCACATAGCAGTCATACACCATTCATATAGCCGTCATACACCATTCATATAGCCGTCAAACACCATTCATATAGCAGTCATACAACATTCATATAGCCGTCATACACCATTCATATAGCCGTCATACAGCAGCCATACAGCAATCATACATCACTCATATAGCCGTCATACACCATTCACATAGCCGTCATACACCATTCATATAGCCGTCATACAGCAGCCATACAGCAATCATACATCATTCATATAGCCGTCATACACCATTCATATAGCCGTCATACAGCAGCCATACAGCAATCATACATCATTCATATAGCCGTCATACACCATTCATATAGCCGTCATACAGCAGCCATACAGCAATCATACATCATTCATATAGCCGTCATACACCATTCATATAGCCGTCATACAGCAGCCATACAGCAATCATACATCACTCATATAGCCGTCATACACCATTCACATAGCAGTCATACACCATTCATATAGCCGTCATACAGCAGCCATACAGCAATCATACATCATTCATATAGCCGTCATACACCATTCATATAGCCGTCATACACCATTCATATAGCCCTCATACAGCAGCCATATAGCAATCATACAGCAATCATACAGCTGTCATAAAGTAGTCATAAGGCAGGCATATGGCATTCATACAGCATTCCCTGATTCAAATTCCTAACTAGTTTATATTTTGGGAAATAGACCCAACTATATTCCTTAGAAAATATCACAAGAAAACACAAACAGAAATAATAATGCTGCATTCGACTTGGTCAAAACTTGTAATTCCCAACCTCCAACCACTTAAAGCCAGACAAAACACCCCCTCAACCTGAAATTCCACCTCGTCAGCGTAGTCCTCTCAACTACTAGTTTCTTCCCTGTCTCCCGAGTGACATCAAGTCAACATGGCCGCCCACAGCCTCAACAGTAAACACAGACGCACTTCTTATTATTAAAAGAGTTATACTCTATATACAAGTATCTGCTTTAGATCGATCAACATTCACACGTATTCGCTTCTTCGGTCTATAACACTAGGGACTATACAGTTCACTGTTTAAGGAGGAGAACTAGGTGATAATAGAGCTGGGTGATATGACGTTATAATATTGCTATCATGATAAACGATGTCACGATGCTCTTTCCCGAGATATCGCCGGTATCATGATATCTTTTTATAACCTTTTCATTACTTTTATAATTCTGAACTAAACGGAACTCAAAGGAAGCAGCTAATTGGGTGTGATTTGTTTGTTGTTGTTGTTGTTTGTTGTTGTTGTTTTTCTTTTGTTTAACTTAATCTTTAAAATTGAATGTTCTTTAAAACAAATTTTGCAACAATGCTTGTGTAAGAAGCCACGGGGAGGAGGAGAGTGAGGAATGCTTCAGCAGTGTGTTTCACCCCCACACACACACACACACACACACACACACACATAGTGAGTGTCACAGAGAGGTCACGACAAATATGCTCACCATCTGCGCTACACGTTCTTAACACCCAAAAAGCTCAAATTAGTGAAAGCTTTTTCAGTTTGTGTAATCTTTAAAGAATTCCAGCTGCTTAAACACGTCTAGAGGACCGATCCGAAACAGCGAATGAATCGATGCCATATCGTTCCAGCTGTTTCTATATGATTACATATAGTGCGATGCAATATAACGCGGTATCACTCGGTATTACAGGAGGAGCCATAAGCCACGCCTCCTTCTCCGTGAAGAGAAAACACACACGATTAGTGTAAAATTGAGTCAAGAAAAATCGAAAGAAATGATGAGCCAGCCGGACCAGAGACAACTGGAGATGTTTGTAACACAGACGTTCCGATTTAAACTAGCATCGCTAAATTCAGCGTTTTATATACTAAGTTCAGTTAAGTCTAACATTAAGGATACGTTTAAAATAAAATCGCTCTGGCTAAAATCTCATGTATTTGAGTTTTTCATGTCTGTGTGCTTTAAAGTTAAAAAAAAAAAAAAAGTAATAATAAATAAATAAATAAATAAATAAATAAATAAAATACAGGCTGTGTATGGAAGAATTCTGCCATGGAGGGAAAAATAATAATAATAATAATAATAATTAAAAAAAAGAAGGTAATTGTGACTTCATATCTCAGACTTTTGACGTTACGTCTCGCAATTCTGACATTCCTCTCGCAATTTTACGCTTACCTCTCGCAATTCTGACTTTTTTTTTACTCCTCGCAACTTAGACGTCCACTTGACGCCGTACCTGAAATGTGACTAACGTCAGGTAAGCAGCGCACGCTAGCGTCTGGTTGTCCTTGTCTTGACTAGCTGACGAGCGTCGCTCGTACTGTATCTAACCTATTTATCGAGATTTGAGAACGAGCGATACTGCGTTCTTTGCGACTCACTAAATGTCAAGTGGACGTCTAAATTGTGCGGGGGGGGGGGGGGGGGGGTCCGAATGGCGAGACGTTAACTCCAAATTGAGAGAAATGACGTCAGAATCATGAGATTTTTAAAAAAAAATAAAAAATAAAAAATTAAAAATAGAATTGTGAGACTCAAAATTGCGAGAAATAAAAACAGTCAGAATTGTGAGATTTAAACGTGCAGTCGTGGGAAATAGAGTCGTGATTTCCTTCTTTTTTTGCTTCCATAAAAAGTGAATCGATTGTAAAATAATAAAAAATAAACACATAAATAATACAAATAATCATAAAATGTAGAATAGGCTACACATGTATAAAATAAATATATATATATAGGCCTATAGAATCATATAAAATGACCAGAAATCCAGACAGATTCCCCTTTTTTTTTTCTTTTTTTTTAAATTTTTTTTTTATTTATTTTTTTTATGAACACACATTTCTTTGTCAGCCTAAATGCTGCACCTGTACAAATATTTGGGGGAAATTGGTCAATTGATGGACCGAACAAAACAAAACAAAACAAAACAAAAAATCATTTTTATATAATTAATATTATCATAATAAGTTCATTACTTACTTACTTTAATTGATGTGTTCATTGAGTCGTTGATCTTCAGGTATCCTGACTGACAGACTTCCACAAATCGCATGCCAAAATTAAGTAGTAAAAAAAGTTACATGCAACAACCCCCCCCCCCCCTCCCACTCCCCCAAAAAAAGGGACGCAAAAAACTGGGGTCACGTGATGCATCATCATCATCATCATCCAAGACTTGCGTTCGTGCCGAACCGTAGGTCCTGCATGGAGACCTGAGCTCATCCCGAATTGAGGAGCTCTGGAGCGGACTGCCACGTGTTCACTCATCCCTCCCTCCCTCCCTCCCTCCCTCTCTCTCCTCCTCCTCCTCTTCTATGTCCTCCTGCTTCCTTCCTCTTGCTCCGGGGAACGAATTTCCACTTCTGATTTACAGTGCAGGAGACTGAAGGGTAAAAAGGTGCGATGGGTGTATAGAGAAGAGAAGAGAAGAGAAGAGAAGAGAAGAGAAGAGAAGAGAAGAGAAGAGAAGAGAAGTGCTCTGATTTGGCAAACAGTAGGCTACGGGTGTGAAGGGGGTTGGCGCGCGAGACACGGGATCCACTGGCACGAGCGCAGCTGCGCACTTCAGGATCACTTTCGAGCACATTCTGTGCATGACAACCTTGTTGCAACATGCAAAAAAAAAATAAAAAATTCCCAAAACACCGAATACACTAAATGTGCACCGGTTCTCGCTGAGAATGATTCTTTCATTCAGTGAAAATATATATATATAAAATAAAATTGGACAGAAGAATTGAAATCATTAGGGTTCATCCAATACTCGAGGGTTGCGAGTGCACCTCGAACTTAAACTCAAAACTTTCTGTATGTCACAGAGCCGGCAAAATCCCATGCAGCGCACTTACAGTACTAACAAGCTTTCTAATAAATCAGGACTGGAGGAAATAAAGCACTTCAAACAGTGATGTTATCATTTGTAGCAATCAAGCTGGAATAATGTAACAAAAAATGGTTACACTGTATCACATCGACGTGTGACTGTAAATGTCCCTGTAAGTCCTGTATCATGTTCTAGATCATGAATGAAATCCTTACCCTTACACGTTGTCAGTCAGTCCACAAGCACCGGATGACACACAGATCCCGAGCTGCTCCGGTTGATATCACGGCTCCTTGACTCGACTCTCTCCAGCTGTGGTTACTCCTCTGTCGGGTTTTGCAGCCGTGTTTTATCCGGTGTTTCCTCTCCCCCACTCGCCATCTGCTGGTGGGATTCCTCTGTGATACGTGCCGAGACTCACACACCAGTCCATGGGCGGTTCATTGACAAGAAGCTTCACTGAACCGATTCGCTCCAGCACACGTGTTTTAGTGAGTCGAATAATTCGATTCGTCCGATTCACCTGCTCCAGAGATATCTTTTAGGCCAAGTGTTCTCAATTTATTTATTTATTTTTAAAATATATATATATATATATTTCTTTTTGGAATCGAAGCGAGAAAAAAAATGATCTCTTTCGTGAACGCAATCTAGAAAGAATTCAAATATTATGCAAATTGAGCGAGTATTGGACGTCATGTTGGTTTGTTAAAGCCGTTATGACATTTTTATATCCTGAAATTTTTACCCATAGAACCAGCGCCAGTAGCAAAGGGGTTAAAAATGTACATTCACAAACTTATATTCCTAGTAAGTAGTTTTAGTAACATTAGAGATTAGAAACTGATTGATCGTGACATCTATTTGAAATCGAATTCCCCATGGACTCTCGGGGAGTTTTTCCTCGCCACCGTCATCTGTTCATTAGGGATCACAATACGAATCGACACGCAGATATCTGTAACGCTGCTTAGTGACAAAACCACCGTATAAACAAAAATTGAATTAAAAAAAAACTGTCTATTCTTTGATTCTTATGATCTGATTCACCCAAACGACTCGTGTAAAAGATTCACTCAAAAACAAACGAGAAAAAATTCTCAGCTCTTGCATCTCTGGTCTGGGATCCAATCTGCATACTTGTATTCTTAGTAGGCTTAGTATTGCTTACTTCTGAAAGCTTTTTTGTGCTTTCTAAAATCATACCACAACACAGAAGGAAGTCAGATTGCAGCGTTGGCCCATGTGGATGTGGCAGATACAGTATGTTTAACCATTTCCTTAGTATTCATGTCACAGTCAACGTAGCTGAGCCTCGCGTAACGTCCTTGTGTAATATTTACAATACAATATTTATATATTTATAATATTAACTTATTTATACTAGCGAGTAAGGTAAACAATTTGTTGGTCCATCGCACATAGCTAGTTAACTCACCACTGGTTTTGTCCGGATTGATTTTTATTTCAAATAGAATTGAAGTAACAAAGTTAATATAAGACAACAAAGGGGAATCATTGTACAACGACGGTGTAGCGTATAGTAGAAGTATATCGTTCCTCATCATTTAAACGCTACATTTAACATTGTGGAGCGTCTGTGAAAGAAGTTAGCTCCTGTTATCACTTGCATTACAGATATCCTTTCATAAATGTTGAATCTCCTTACAGAAAACATAAGAACACATTTTTAAACTCTATTTATCGTTAGCCGTGAGTTATGTAGATCGTCCACATATACGTCCACGTTGTTATTATAGAAACTATCAGAGCTGCTGTTATGGAATATTAATCAGCAACTTCTGGCCAATCAGATTCGAGAATTCGAAGGGCTTTAACTGCGCATACGGGGATTGATCTGCTTGATTTGTAGTTTGTCCTCAATGTCATTTTGGATAATTACGGATAATTAAATCAGCTCTTGACGGTTCTGTCTCTCCTTCACCTTCTTCCTCTCTAATTTATATTCCCTTGAGTTAAAGTAAAGTGATAGTTATTCATTTTCCCCCCCTTACTAAACAGTTCTATAATTAGGCTCTATCTCTCGAGCCGAGTCTCTGGGTTTAGATCGTTTGCAGACATTTTAACACCGCAGCAACCGAGGCAAGACGTTACCCTGATGCGAAGTTTGAGACGCTAAAGAATTTTTACAGTCTTTGTTGTTTACTCACGAGGTGCCGCCTCTTTTCACACCGAATTTAAACAATAGACTCTACACACACACACACACGCACACACAAAAAAGAGTCGAATAAAATAAAATGTACACTTTATTACATTGTAGTGTAGTAGAAGACATCATTTTTTACAACCAAGCGGTGATAATAAATAAGTATAAAACATTTATGCAACATGTTTAGTGCAGAATCCATACATAGTCGAGTGTAAAATGATTTTTACACGTATGAGAATCTGTCATTATTTATATAATATTAATAATGTATAGCAAGTTTCGGTATTTTAATAACCACATGCTAATACAGTAAGAACGTCTTAGTTTTAGTTCATTATTCATCTGCTAAATTAAGGGTGAATTTAGCTAGGATGTTTTGCAGATTTCTCGGCAGAGGGTTTGTTCTTTGGTGTGTTTTGGCAACTAGAAAAACAGAAAGCAAACACTGCTACTACTGTCAAAACAATAATACAAAAATAACAAAGATTTTCTTTTGACTAGCCTAAATGTACAATATTTCAAACCCTACTATGTAGTATCTACTAATTCCTCAATATTTGGTTTGTCACAATGGCAAGATCACGAAGGGAAAAAAAAACAAAAACAAATTAATGAGCAAGATCGATTGGCAAAAAAAATAAATAAATTTTTTAAATGTAATATTAAAATCTCAAGAAGGTGTGATTTTGTTGCTAGTACGTCAAAAATAGTGTAGCAGGAATGATTGAATGCTTTTATCCAAATCTATTTTCGATTGACTTTCTTGATCTTTCCGATAACACTCTTAGCCAAATTATGAATTGTTATATTTATTGTTGTAATGTTTCACTTGTCCGGTGGTCTCGAGGACGATGGTCCAGGGCAGTGCTTCTCAAACGTTTTTAATGATATTTTTTTGGAGCCAAAGAACTTTCTATTCCTGAAATTTCCACTCATAGAACACATTAGGTCTGAGTTGACTTTGGTCCTTGGACCCCTAAATGTAATAACTTTGATAATGTGACATTGTGATTTCCAACACTGGACCCCCCTGGCTATGCTTCACGGACCACTGTGGATCCCACGTTGAGAACCACTGGTCTCGAGCATGGGTTTTCACAACCGGTCCTAAAAAGCCCCTTCTGTCTACCTTTTCAAGTTGTCAGTGCTCGCAACCTACCATAGTACGCTAGACCAGGTGTGTTGGGAGCCGGAAAAAGCTGTGAAGGACAGCGATTCCTCAGGACTCAGGATTAAAAGTCCCACTCTAGTGCTTGATCATGCAAGTCAGATTTGATCCAATGGTCTAGGTGGAATCAGGTGTAGCTCTTGCTTGGTTGGAACAAAAACCTGCAGACACCAACAACCCCTGGTCTAGTCCTCTATTCCATATATCACCAGCTTTACTCTTTGAAATACCCTGCCAAAAGTCATATTATACACCAGTTGCATTTACATTTATTCCTTTGGCAGATGCTTTTATCCAGAGAGAGTCAAAATTGAGCTGAGCAGATGGTGGCCAACAGTGGCAGTTTGGCGGTATGGCGATTCAATCTTACGTCCTTATGAACAGTTGGCTAGAGCGCTAACCATTGATCCACCACTGCCCTGGATTGCAAAATACCCTAATCACATTCCTCTGGATAATTCAAATGTTTGGATAAAGAGTTTTGGATTGGGAAAGAGAACCAAATTCTGATTGGGTATCGTTCTTCCACATTTTTAAAAGGTATATATAACTTGTGTCTAATTTGTGACTTTTCACCACTGTGTAACATTTAGTGACCGGGTACTCAACCAGAGGTTGTTCTTGTCCTGTAAAACAAAGAATGGTCAGTTATGATCATTGTAACAATAGTTCATTTTTATCCCTTTTACCCCAAACACATTTGAGCCAGCCAATCAAGGTCAGAAGAGTAAAACTCTGCAAGAAGTTAGACCTCCATGGCATGGCACACTTGACGTAGACAGCTAAGTACCAGCAGTTTGGTCTGTCACGTTCCTTATTCTATGAATTTCTGGAATCTTGAATCAGAATCGTGAATATGAATCTGCAGAGTCTTCCAAAATCTGTGGCTTTGTTTTTTCTTCCAAAAATTGTCCCTAATGACCCTCTCGCTTGTTCAGAGCCGAATGTCATCAAGCGATGTTAGGCGTCTCCCAAACAACTGCTCCTCGTATTCAGAGAGTTGACGAAGGAACCCGGCATTTGGTGCCGCACAAGTGCGCCTCTCTTTGAGCCACTGGAAAGCATGAAGTAGAGACCAGCGGCGCTGTTCCATCAGGAAGCCCAGTGTCAACACCGAGCTGCGGCTCCGTCCCAGGCTGCAGTGCACTAGCACACGCCCTCCTGGTGAGCCCGGTGAGCCCCTCAGGGCTGCTGCTATGAAACGGGAAGCTTCCGGAAGTGCCTGGCGAAGGTCCTGTTGGGCGTCGTCACTGAGCCGGAGTCGCAGATACCTCAGGACATTGGGGAAGGCATCTGAGATCTCAGCGGTGGCGTTGACCACATGTGTGATATGCAGGTTCTTGATGATGCGGTAGTCCTGTGCTTGCGAGGCAGAACCTTGGTACAGTGCCCCTTCCAGGATCTCAGAGGGATAGATGGTGAGGAGGCGGCGCTCAGACTCGAGCAGGACCATCCGAGGTGTACACAGGAAGGGGTAGAGCGAGTGGAAGGCCGAGTAGCCGCCCAGCAGGATGACAGGGTCCATGCCAAGGGCACTCAACCGGAAGAAGCAGTGCTGTAGGGTGGGGTTGTCGGCACGTGCCTCTTGGCTGCCTACTGTACACGAGAGGAAAGAAGACAGAGATCTATTAACGGACTGACTTGTTGGGTTCAGCAGTACATTTTTTTTTTCTTGGGTTTGCATTGATTATAACTATGGATGTTCTGATATCTTAGATGTGCCTGGTAGACGGAGTTGGAGTTTTTGATCGGTAGAAGGAACTATTCAGATGCTTGAAAACACTGAGTTTTTGTCATTGTTGAAAATTCATGGAAACTTAAATGGACTCGCTCAAAACGACCTTGTATACCAGGGGACATCAATTCTACTGCTGGATGCTTGGAGTGTAGTATAGGCTGGTGCTTGACACACCCAATAAACATGGTAATTAACTGGTGAGTTGACGCGTCTTTGAGCAGGGGAATATCTAAATCGTGCTGGACTCTGGCCCTCAAAAAGGCATGATATCTTCCTGAATGGAAAAAAGCTCAGAATTGTGGATTTGAAATGTAATAATGGTAGTCCTTGGAAGGTCGTCGGTTCTGATTTTATCATAGTGTTGTTTTGAAGAAGGATGTTTAATAGCCAGGACGTTTTCTTACTAGTGTCCTTACTAATTTCTGGAGAATCAATGCAGCAGGAAATCTGGGATCTAACGGAATACATAGCATCTGGGTCCTGAAATGAATCTAAAAAGTATTTGGCTTCGTACCAGGGTTGAATTGGGGGGGGGGGGGGGGGGGGGGGGGGTTAGGTTTAACTCGGTATATCGGTTGTCCCTTGTAACTTCTCAAATATACTTTTTGTATCTGTGGTACTCGGAGGGTTCTGAAATATCCAGATCTTTAATTGTTTGCGTATCATGGTACCTGGGCTGTGTCCTTCCTCTGCATAAAGCAGAATGATGGAAAACTCCTGTAGCTGGACGCAGCTTATCAAACAGCCAAGATCCGGGTGAATTACGGTCACGCTTGCACGTGCCGTAACCAGGTGACTCTGCTTATACCTGTGTTTCAAAAGAGATTTGGTACGTAAGTGGACGAAGGGTACTTCAACAGATACTTATGTGTGGAAAATGGGTGCAGCATGTGGTACCTATCTGCAGAGCGACAGTCCAGAATGAGGATGTAGTATGGGTCATGGAGTGCTGGTTCACCGGCTTCGGCGTTTAACAAGTTGTACACCTGCTGTGGAGTCACGTAACCTCTCTCTATATCAGCTTTTTCTGGAACGGCAGGAACCAACAGCTCCTCTAAACACACACACACACAACACACATTCACAAACATACAGATCCTGTGCACTTGTAGTCCAACCATGTAATACATTACATTTACATTTACGGCATTTGGTAGACGCCCTTACATCCAGAGTGACTTACATTTATCTCATTTATACAACTGAGCAATTGAGGTTTAAGGGCCTTGCTCAAGGGCCCAACAGTGGTAGCTTGGCAGTGTTGGGGCTTGAACTCCTGACCTTCTGATCAGTAACCCAGAGCCTTTAACCACTGAGCCACCACCAGAGGTGATGGCCTACACTAGAAGGATTTTTTGTTTGAAATTAAATACGAATCCTACTGGAAAACCCGTGAAAACCCCTGGAAATGTCACCATATTGTACATCATTTTGGCTTTGACAGTTCCTCAGCCTCAGCTACAACACTGCATCCATCCATTCATATTCTACCGCTTACTCCTTCTTCACGGTCACGGGGAAACCTGGAGCCTATCCCAGGGAGTATCGGGGCACAGGGCGGGGTACACCCTGGACAGGGTGCCAGTCCATCGCAGGGCACAATCACATACACACTCACACACCCATTCATACACTACGGACACTTTAGACACACCAATCAGCCTACCGTGCATGTCTTTGGACTTGGGGAGGAAACCGGAGTACCCAGAGGAAACCCCCGCAGCACGGGGAGAACATGCAAGCTCCGCACACACATGGCCCCGGTGTGAATCGAACCCCGGACCCTGGAGGTGTGAGGCGAACGTGCTAAACACTAAGCCACCGTGCTCCCCAGCTACAGCACTCATACCAGTTCATAATTGGTTTCAAATAAAGATGTGCGACTATTATTCTTTTTAATCCCACCCACACAGTTATAATTTTTTGTTTGGACATGCCGGCGATAGTTTCTAACAAATTTTGTTGGTTCTATTTCCAAAAAAAAAATGGACAAACTTAATAGCCTTATTTAGGAATTATATGCATTCTCATATAAACACATCATCATGGTGGCAAACCTTCGCTGTTAGTCTGAGTGCCTTGAATGAGGTCATTGCAAGAGGGTTTGACAATGCCATTCATCTCTGGACAGGAGGCGCTGTTTTCTCCGGGCACAGAGCTCCGAAGTCCAGTGGAGGCGACAATACGGCATTTATCAGACCTACAGGTAGGGGGAGGTATAGAGGGATTTTTTTTTTTTTTTTTTTTTTAAAGAGAGAGAGAGAAATGGAGGAATAAGAGGAAAATATGGATTCAAATCTTCAAACGAAAATACTTTTTGTGCCATACTCCTGAGCACTACTGTCCCTTATAAGAGGTAAGCTAAAAGTCTACTAAGTTGTCTGTTTAGCTCATTTTATGATCATTTTAAACATGTCTGTAATGTTAAATAAAGTTAATAATAATACGCACGTCAAGGAACTCACCTGGACAGTGCAATGCCCATGGTTTTGGATCGAAGGCATTCGGGAGTCGCAGCCTTCTTCACTGCTACGGGCCAAAAGGTACGAAAGTCGACGCAACCATCCTGACGCACACACACACACACACACACACACACACACACGGCTGGAAAAGTCTGCAGTCGAGCCAAATCACCCTACAAGAACCAACATCCTCAACGATGCTGAGGAAAATCGAGGAATCCGGCTCCTGGCCATGGTGCTCGTTTGTTCTCCATGTGTAAAAAAGCGACCGTTTTTTTCTTTCTTTCTTCTCGTTTGTTCCTGTCCCCTTCCTCCCGTCCTTATTTTAGTAGGTTGCCGTGGTTATGCGGCAGCGTGAAGTGCTCTACATGAGCCAGGGTGAGCTGGACATGACAGGTCAGTGTGTCACACACACATCCACATACGCGCAATATCCAAACTGGTGCGTGCGTTTAAGCTTTAATGTTCACGGGCACATTAGATCATGTCAAGCCGTCCAGATTTTCCATTTCTCATCTCGAAAAAAAACAAAAACGTATGACTCCGTACTGTTTGCTTAAAGGAATCGAATACACCGAGAACGAGTTCTCACCTTTAAAATGGGCAGCCTGCTGTATGAAGAAGTCCAACCTGCTCACGTAATGTATAACATACTGAGAGAGAGGGGAAAAAAAAACAATTAAAAATAATTAAAGAGCTGTGTGATTATCATTCCACAAATTTTTCATACCGTTCCACGCCCATTTGCAAGAAAGCATATTCTTCTCATGATATTTCGTCTTAGTGTATAGTGTATACTTAGTTTGTATTCATTTGTGCCGAGCACCTGCTTTTGTAAATGTTCAGACATTGCCTTTTAAGACGCCAAATTCCAAACCACGGTGCTCTCTAGTGGCTAAAGACTTCCAGAAACTGAGCCATTTTCCAAAAATGCCCCAAAGGCTAAAATGCATAGAATCTGTTCTGTTTAAGACGATTTCTTTTTTAATTTTCCAGCGCTGTTCTAGTACTCAAACACGATTGGTCAGAAGGTGTGGACCCCGGTTTATATTAACGTGCTCGTTATCATATCGTACATAATTCCATAGTAACAGCTTACACAGGGACTTGCGTGAGGGACACTCAACATACACGGTTTAAAAACGTGTAATAACATGGTGACGTTTTCTGTAGGGACATGTTCATTTAAGATTTAGGGAAGGAGTCTCCAGTGTCAGCACTTTTGTAACAGTCAGAGGACGGGGATTGCGCTTTATAGTTTTTAGGGTTTTTTTTTTTTTTTTGTCTTATTATTTTCCAGAGAATTAAGAAAGAGAGGCTGGTGAGTGAACGACTGTTAGTAGCTGCTGTAACGTAAGTGATAATACGGATGTTACACGGTATTAAATGTAAATATTAACCGATAAACAAAAACAGTAACTCTTCTTCGCACAAGGCCGTATCACGCCGTCCCATGTGCTGTCTATCGGCATGCTCTGAAGTGTCTTATTCCTCTTATACCACAGCAATTCCTTAGTTATTCCTCTCTCAGGATTATACTAGAACTTTATTATCTATCTACATGTGACGGTCTGTTTTTCTCTTACTCGTCCTTGTACGCTGGCGTGTTAGAATGACTTCTTATGAGAAAAGTAGCTTTACGGCTTTACACTAGCATTTGTGTACTGTATAATAAATGGTGTACCGTATAATAAAAGAGAGTAAAAAGCGATGAGGAGGGGGGAGGGGTGGTGGGGGGGGAGCGTGTCACTCGCAGATGGTGAAGTCTGGCCGGAGAACACACCGACTTCATCCGTATTATAACACAACAGCTATCATCACCAGCATCGAAAATACTGAAGATACTGAAAATTCAGCCACTGGAACCAGAGTAACACTGCACAACACAAACAAAACAGCTCATTCGATACGCTTATGTCTACATTAAGTTGTCAGTTTAATAAGTAATAAACTCTCAGTTCTGTACCAATTAATATTTTAATAAGTTGAACTGTTTTATGTGTGACAATTAATGGTGAATAAATACAAATGAATGGATACAAGTTACCACTAAAGATTCATACTGTGTGGTATATTTTGTCATGTCGTCAAAATGTGAAATAAGTATTGTAATTTATTAATTATATTTGCGTGTGTGTATATATATATATATATATATAAATATTGCGTAACCGCTTCATGCACGGTAGTCAAGATTAACATCTGTTTAAAAGTCATTATTTTTGTATAGGCGTGGGTTTTAATGTTAACGTGGCGTGTTAACCTCAAAAAACACCAGAGATCGCCACCTACTGGCAAGTAGTTGTATTCGTGCGACAGAAGACATGTTGAACAAAGATGGTGGACTCGGATTTTATTACAAATATATAGCGTTTTCTCAGGGCAAGGGACTATAGTTGCTGTTGTGGTGGTTGTCATTGTAACTGCAAGTGCTAAAATGCTATACGATGTTCTACAGCATGACGAATGTGCATTTGACTTTCTTTCATTTCCAAACTGTTGGTCCAAATCATTGGTCCGTTTGACAGGCCATTGAACACACAAATGCACGGTGTCTTCGTGAGCGGACGCATGAATAACTTTTTAAAACATTCACGTAATATTAAAACAATTAAAAAAAAAAAAAAAACTACGGTAGTATTTATCATCCTTAAAGAAGAATACAAACAATTCGGTTTGTATTGACATAATTCATGCATGACAGGTTGTAATATTTACGATTAGTTTAACCGACGACGTGACCGGTAATACTCAATAAATGTAGAACAGTGGACTCAGAAAGCACTAGACATAAATGATTATAGAATAAAATGGACGTCCTCCGAGAAGCAAAGACAGGAACGCCGTCCTCCACAAAGTAAGAAGTGGGAGCGATGAACACCGTGAAGCAGAGGGAAGGAACGATGTCCTCGGTGGAGAAAGGAGGCGGAGTGAAGTCCTCATCCATGCGAGAAGGAAGAGCGCCATCTGGAGCGTCATTCTAAGCAGCTAAAGATCTCTCTTACATTGGCTAATGTTAATGTTCATGACTCCACCATCATTAGAACACTGAACAACAATGGTGTGCATGGCAGGGTTGCAAGGAGAACGCCACTGCTCTCCGTAAAGAACGTTGCAGCCCTTCTGCAGCTTGCTAAAGATCACGTGGACGAGCCAGAAGGCTGTTGGAAAACGTTTCGTAGAGGGATGAGACCAAAATAGAAACATTTGGTTTAAATGAGAAGCGCTAGGTTTGGAGAAAGAAAAACACTGCATTCCAGCATAAGAACCGGTGAAACATGGTGGTGGTAGTATCACGGTTTGGAAAGCCAAAGTCTTGACCTTAATCCAATAGCAATGTTGTAGAAGGACCTGAAGCAAGCTGTTCATGTGAGGAAACACACCAACATCCCAGAGCTGAAGCTGTTCTGTACTGAGGAACGGGATAAAATTCCTCCGAGCCGTCGTGCAGGACCGATCAGCAGTTACCCCGAACGTTGATCTGCAGTTATTCCTGCACAAGGGGCTCACACCACATACTGAAAGCAAACGTTCACATACTTTTACCCCTCACAGATGTGCAACACTGGATCATTTTCCTCAATAAATGAATCACAGAGTATAATATTTCCGTCTCATTCGTTTCGTCGGGTTCTCTGTTATCTACTCGTGTGAAAATCTGATCGCGTTTTAGGTCACACTTATGGACATGTAGAAAATTCTAAAGGGTTCACAAACTTTCAAGCGCCGCTGTACTGTACAGTGGGGCCTGAGTGTACCATATCGTTTATGACCTATAATAATATTCAAGATCTTATGAATGACAACACACACACACACACACACATACATATATGTGGTATCGAGATATCGTTGTGTTATTCATTCATTATTAGATCAACAAAAACAAACAAACAAACAAACAAACAACAACAACACAAATGACACGTTTCTGGCCCTCGATTTGTGACTTGGATAAACTCTGTGTGTGTGTGTGATGAAGATAATGAATTTCAGTAGTTTAGTACTTGTTTGCCTATTATGCGAGGGAAGATCAAAGTCCGTCCTCTTCAGAGTGTCATGAGGACTCCGGGGAACACACCGGGACTTTCACTCATTTCTCAGGGTGGAACATTTGGATATACACGTCATTATATACACACGCTAATAAAGTAACAGATGATACGGTAAGAACATCCGGAATACATCCGAGCTTTTGAAGCATTCGGTATGAGGCGAGAACAGTGAAGTGAGTATAATGAGATTTATTGTTCGTGTGCTTTTGGGTATTTTATATTTGACACTGGCTCCTGTTGTGTTCACTTTTAAAATCTTCTCTTTTTTTAAAATCTCATCTAAGATATTGTCTATAACATCTGTCTTATCTTTTAGTAGAGTGCAAAGGTTTGCACACCCTTATGAAATTGATTCACTTCACAGCCATAGTTAAATAGTTCATGTTTGTGAAAGCGTAGTGTTTGGTAGTGAAACGATGAAATGATTTAAGTTTATCTAAATGTTTATCCTGGATGTACGTGGACCGTGTGTGTTTAGGGGAGAGACTTTATCACTTTTTCTTACATTTCTTGACCATGATACATCACGATGGAATAAACGTTATACCAAATGAAAGAATGAAGTAGATAGATAGATAGATAGACAGACAGACAGACAGGCAGGCAGACAGACAGATAGATAGACAGACAGACAGACAGACAGACAGGCAGGCAGGCAGACAGACAGATAGATAGATAGATAGACAGATAGACAGACAGACAGACAGACAGGCAGATAGATAGACAGACAGACAGACAGACAGACAGACAGGCAGGCAGGCAGACAGATAGATAGATAGATAGATAGACAGATAGACAGACAGACAGACAGACAGACAGGCAGGCAGGCAGACAGACAGACAGACAGGCAGGCAGGCAGACAGACAGATAGATAGATAGATAGACAGATAGACAGACAGACAGGCAGGCAGACAGACAGCCAAGCAGACAGATAGATAGATAGATAGATAGATAGACAGACAGACAAGCAGACAGATAGAAAGATAGATAGATAGATAGATAGATAGATAGATAGATAGATAGATAGATAGATAGATAGATGGATAAATAGATGGATAGATAGATAGATAGATAGATAGATAGATAGAGAGACAGACAGATAGATAGATAGATAGAGAGACAGATAGATAGATAGATAGATAGATAGACAGATAGACAGACAGACAGACAGATAGATAGATAGATAGATAGATAGATGGATAAATAGATGGATAAATAGATAGATAGACAGAGAGACGGACAGACGGACGGACAGACAGACAGATGGATAGATAGATATTTTGTTTTTATTACAGTACATCTTCATAACATTTCAGTATGGAGTTACAGACAGTGAAGTATTATTAAATATAATAATGTCATGAATAAAATGCATGAATAGGCAAATTTCAAGATATTATATTTTATATATTTTATATATTAAAGTCAGATAACACAGCCTGGATAAGGGCCGAGGATTCCAGGCAGGAAAACCAGGATGCAAACGAAAACTGTTAAATTAAGAAAGACATGATCAATGTGTCTTAAGTCCCATTAACGATTTCAAAAAATGTATATATATATATATATATATATATGTATATATATATATATATATATATATATATATATATATATATATATATATATATATATATATATATATATATATATATATATATATATATATGTATGCATATATCTACTTATGCAGGAGCTGTGTCTGTGTCTCACGCCCAGGGTTCGAAAGCTCATCAGGACATCACAGGCAGTATGGAGACCTGGAATGGCTGCCTCAGATGTACAGGCACCTTAATCTCCAAATGGTATTCTTACATCTAATTTAGTAATGTGGTCAATTTTAGGTTTTAGGTTTGCAAATATCAGATATCAGTGTAGCGTTTTGGTTCGTCCTGGTCTGCAAGTCAGCAAGATACACTCACAGAATACTTTATTAGGAACACATGTACACCTACTCATTCATGCAGTTATTTAATCAGCCGATTGTGTGGCAGCAGAACAACGCATATAATCATGCGGGAACGGGTCAGGAGCTTCGGGAAATGTTCACATCAACCATCAGAATGTTTGGCGGTGGGGGGGTGGGGGTGATCTCAGTGATTTTGACCGTGGCATGATTGTTGGTGCCAGATGTGCTGCTTTGAGTATTTTTTATTATGATTATAACTGCTGATCTGTAGAGTTTACTCCGAGTGGTGCAATAAAGAAACGCCTTGTTGATGAGAGGTCAGTCGAGAATGGTCGGACTGGTTCGAGCTGACAGAAAGGCCGCAGTAACTCCGATGACCACTCTGCAGAATTGTGCTGAGCAGAAAAGCATCTCAGAATCTATAAGACATCAAACCTTGAGGGTTACAACAGGAGAAGCCCACGTCGGGTTCCACTTCTGTCAGCGATCTGTACAGAAAGCTGAGGGTACAGTGGGTACAGGCTCGCTAAAACTGGAAGACGGGTGAAGACTGGAAAAACGTCGCCTGGTCTGATGAATCTCGATTGATGCTGAGGTACACAGATGGTACGGTCAGGATTTGGTGCCAACAGAATGAATCCATGGACCCGATTTGCCTCGTGTCCAGTCCAGCATGGTGGAGGTGGTGGAATGGTGTGGGGAATGTTTTCTCAGCATACTTTGAACCCGTTAACACCAATCCACCGTCACTTGGACGCCACAGCGTATTTGAGTATTGTTCATATCCCTTCATGGCTACAATTTACTCACCTTCTAATGGCTACGATAATTCCGGCACGATAATGTCACAAAGCAAGCGTGGTCTCAAACCGGATTCACGAACACGACAACGAGTTCAATGTTCAATCACAGCATGGAAGTGCCCCTGAAAAATCTGCAGGAAGTGCGTGACGCGATCACGTCAACATAGACCCAGAATCTCAAAGGAATGTTTCCAACATCGTCTGCAGTGCATGCCATGAAGAATTAAGGCTGTTATGAGCGAAGGGTGGCCCTATCCGGTATTAGTGTAGTGTGGATTATGGATTATGGATTGACAGCATGTCCTCATTTCGCAGGATGAAATCACTACTAACCTTTATTCGCAATTCCTTGCTTCAGTGTACTGCTTAGCTTCAAATTACACAATACAGTATTATGGTTCAGCAACAGCGAGACAACTAAACGAAACACTGTGCTAAGATTATCAGTGAAGTCTGCTAGCAAGCTAGCTAAGATGATGCAAACATGTTTATTGTGCAGTTCAAATTTTTTTTAAAAAAAGCAGCCAATTGAGCTAGCAAGCTAGGTAACATTCTTTAAGTATTGTCATGATGTCATAGGTTCAAGTTTGTATTAGCGCATTTCTCTCTGCTGTCTAATTGTTCCCGCTAGTCCAAACCGCTGCTCTTTCTCCATCTAACAGGTCGTCGTGGCTGCGGATACGAGGTCCTGCTTCAGTGCGTGATGTCTATAAATCCCTGGCCCCATTAATGCTCTACGCTGTTGCCCTGGTGGTTGTAGTTTTATATGCACTCGCAGATCAGCTCCATGACTTTGTGTGCAGGATCTTAATTCCGCAGTACTACTACCCATACACCACACCGCTCGCGCTCATACAGGTACTGTCACGGTTTAACTCATCTCAGAAGTACACTACAGCCGTGAAATATGTGTGTAACGTTCACACGTTTTGCAATTCTACCATACCAACCAGCAACAAAAGAAACTTGGTCTAAACTAAGATGGTGGATGATCTAAATAGAAAACTATATGGCAGCAGTGGATTTGTTATCAAACCACTCATTAAGAAACCTGACTGTTACTTTTGTAACCTGTCAAACTACACCAATACCAAACCTGAACCTTATCTCTAAGAGTACAGAACAAGTTATATCTCAGCTCATACCTGTTTAGGAATCATACATATGAATACAGTCAGAGTTTAGGTCTCGTCACAGTACTGAAAAAGCGCTGGTTAAAGTAGTAAATGACAGATGACTGGCCTGTGATTGGGACTGCACTTGTGTTACTTAAGCTCAGTGCAGATTTTATGACCACACATCACATTATTGATTATTGTTGATTATTTCCTGGCTCACATCTTACAGCTGCAGTGAGCATGATTCGACCCCCATTGCAAATCAGGTTTATTGTCAAATTTTACAGACTTGCGGCTGTTTGCGATGAACAATTCAAACAAAAGCAATCGAAATAGTTCAAAACAGGTGTTGTCTCAAGCACACCTGATCAAATAATCAAGAGCTTCGTTAGTTGCACCAGGTGCGCTTGAGCTGGAACATATGAAATACCTGAACTGGCTAGGGGAAGAAAATGTATGAAATACCTGGACGGAGTAGAAAAAGGAAACGATCAACAGCTGCAAGCAGATTTGTGAGAAGGCACGTTGTGAAAACCCCTCGAGTGACTGTAAAAGACCTGCAGCAAGACTTGGTGGTAACAGGCACTGAGGTTTCAGTGAGCACAGTAATGCGTGTTTTAAACACAGAAGGTTTCCATGACAGAGCTCCAAGACGTTCACCGCTACTGACCCGAAAGCACAAGAAAAGTCGCTCAAAATCATATATATAATCCACAGAGGTTTTGGGATTCTGTTCTGTGGAGCGATGAAACAAAACTGGAACTTTTCAGCACGATGGATCAGCGGTATGTCTGGAGGAAGAAGAATGAAGAAGGAACACTCTGTCCACAGTCAAGCATGGTGGTGGCTCGGTGATGCTCTGCGGCTGCTCTGCATCCTCCGGCACTGGAAACCTGCAGCGTGTGGAAGGCGAGATGGATTCATTGAAGTGTCAGGAAATCCTAGGAGGAAACATCACGCCGTCTGTGAGGAACAAATGGGATTTACTGTATATGTTACAATTAGCCCCAAGTTCAAGTCACCTGGTGCATTTTTTTCTTCAGAAATCAAACGTAAGTACGACTGGATTTAATAAAATTGAAATATTAACTCAAGATAATTATATGAATTTTTAAAAAAAAAAAAAGAAGAAGAAAACTAATACAAGCTGACAATAAGGTAAAAAACTAAAACTCGAAATTTCAAAACTATAAAGCTGTGTGTGATTATATCGCCCCTCTCATGTGCTCGAACTTTGCACACCATCTCCTTCACATTCACTTACGCTTTACATCCATGATTGAGGTAGCATTGATGCTCTGTTCTGCAAGGTATTGTAGGTACTCCAGATTTTCATCCCCGTTTTTTTCTCAGGTGCTCCTGAACGTCCTGGCATTGCTGGGTCTGCGTGCTCTGGGTGTCGTGCCACTGAATCCGTTCTCTCTGAGGCTAGCTGAGAGGCTTATGGTGCCCGCTGTGTGTGGTAGTGTCCAGTGTGTTCTGGCAATGTGGGCACGGGCGAGTGCACACTCGGGTTTGTTCCCCGTCATCGGGCGCCTCCTCCCGCTCTTCAGCCTGGCATGGGGTCACCTACTGGGTGTCAGCAAGCCTAACTCCGCCCACTTCACCTGCCTGCTCACGGCAATCACTCTCACCTCTATCGGAATTACAGGTAGGAGGACTGCGATTAACACGTACGATAACGGGGCTTGAGATGATCCGAGTTTAAGTCGTCATTTTGCACCAAGCCTTCAGATCTCAATGCATTCTGGGTAATTTACCTATTACCTAATATATACAGAAATATATCAATGACGCGTGTTTGTCGTCAGCGTACGAGGGTGTGTACGACATGGAGCCGCTGGAATATTTCTACTCTCCTCTAAGCCTGTTCCTGCACAGTCTCTCCCTGGCCTGGCTGTCCAAGGTCGCCCAGACTGAGCGAGGCCATGCTACGACTTTTGACCTCTACTACACCCTGACACTGACCCAGAGTGCGTTACTGGTACTGCTATGCGCGTTGCATCCGGACACTGCGCGAGCGATCACGCACGGTAGCTGGCACACTCTGCTCTTTCTGGGGTACTTGCTAGCCGTGCTCCTCCTGGGCTCTGTACAGATTTTTCTAGTGAACGTAACGGCGCTGAGGTACTCGCCGCTCACTGCGGCTCTGCTACACTCTGCCAGAGGACTCGCAATGCCACTTATTCAACTATTATAGCACAAAGCCAGCGATCAGAGAGGACGCTCAAGCATCCGGTCCAGTCGCAGACATTTAGAAAGACATTTGATTTCATCAGGTCAAGTAAGCTAAATAATGTTTTGGAAGCGACAAAAAGCAGAAACTGTAGAAGCACGATACATAAAATCATACAGATACAAGTCAAGAGCTTCAGTTAATGTTCACACCAAACATCAGGATGCAGAATAAATGTGATCCCAGTGACTTTTCCCAAAGATTAGCTAAAAGGAACGCTACAGTATCTCAAATCACCACTCTTTACAACCGCGGTAAGCAGAAAAGCAAAGCAAGATGAATTCACACTCTTAAAATCCGTATCCCGTGTTTATATGTTTCTGTAAAGCTGCTTTGCGACAACGTCCATTGTTAAAAGTGCTACAAATAAAATTGAATTGAATTGAGGGTACACCGGTTTCAAGTTCACCCAAACCGGACAGACGAAGATTGGCAAAAACATCACCTGGTGAACGGGTGTTCCTAATAAAAGTAAACGTTTAGCGTAGTCCATGCCTGATACACAATAGAATGAATCAGGGCGGAGTCAAAGTAAAGATAGTTTCATAAAGATCAATAAAAGGTGATCTGTAACCTAACAAACCTGCGGATGAGTCACCGGCTTCGTCTGAGGTAAACAATCGGACAAGATAAAATCGCAAATGATTGACTTGTGTGTGTGTGTGTGTGTGTGAGAGGGGTGTCGTTTCATTCCGTTAATAGAACACTAGCAGAAAGTCAATTAAATCAGGAAGAGTGAAGAACGACACGGCAAAACACCGGTCCTGTTTTCTCTCTCTCTCATACTGTCATCATGTCTGAGAAATTTCCAAATGACACAAATCGACTCTGTGGTGTTTTAGAAAACCGCTTTTATTTGACATCCTGTACAAACATACACACGAACTGGAGTATACAGTGTTGAACACACTATAAATATAGTGGTCATATTTGGAATTTCCTAGTAAAGACATGAGATGTGATGCACCAGCTGGTTCAGGCGCGTGGCCTCAGGAGGGATCGGCGTCAGGGGGCAGGCGCAGGCCGAGGCTGTGCAGCAGGTTTGAAGCGGGTCCGGCGAGACCGGCCTGAGAGGACAGCGACTCCAGCAAATTGGTTACCAGGTTGACGTCCAAGTCTAAAGGCTGGAGATCATCATCATCTGTCTGCGCAGAGCTTCCTGCTACATCTGCTCCGATATCGCCGCCCTGCTGGACACAGCGGTGCGAATTAGCTGAAAGGTTTCATATGTAACTCAAAAAAAAAATAAATAAAATTACACACAAGTGTTTTACAAACTTGTTTTGTTTTTATTTACATTAATTTCTCGCTTGATTTGTGTGAAGTTACACAACAGTAAATGTATTTATAAATGGACAAAAAGTCAAAAATGTCATAACAAATTAAAAAATGTGGAATCGGTGGCAAATTGCTCCGGTCTCTGTTTCTGTGCTTGTGTCTCTGCCTGTCTATCCGTCTCCATCTGTCTGTTTCATCTCACCCCCGGCCCTGTCTCCAGTCTGTCTGTTTCTCTCCATCTCTGACTGCGTGTCTGTCTGCCCGGCTCTGTATCTTACGGTCTCCTTGTCTCTTTTGTCCCTGATCATCTCCCAGTGCCAGTCTCTGTCTGTCTGCCTCCGTCTGTGTCCATCTAACTGTCTCTCAGTCTGTCTAGCTCCATCTTTGTCTTTCTCCCTGTCCATCTCAATCTTAGTCTCTCGGTCTCTTTGTCTCCGTCTGTCTCCGCTCCTATCTGTCTGTCTCTGGCTGTATATCTCCATCTCGGGCTCTCTTCCTGTCTGTCTGTCTGTTTCTTTGTCTCTTCTGCCTGCCTGTCTGTATATCTTTGTCTTTCTCCCTGTCAGTCTCAATCTTAGTCTGTCTGTCTCTTTGTCTTGGTCTGTCTCATCTGTCTCCGCTCCTATCTGTCTGTCTGTTTGTCTCTGGCTGTATATCTCCATCTCGGGCTCTCTTCCTGTCTGTCTGTCTGTCTGTCTCTCTGTCTCTTCTGCCTGTGTCTGTCTGTCTGTCTGTCTGTCTCTTCTGCTTGTCTGTCTGTCTGTATATCTCCATCTCGGTCTCTCTCCCTGTCTGTCTCAATCTTAGTCGGTCTGTCTCTTCTGTCTGTCAGTCTCTTCATCTCGGTCTGTCTCTTCTGTCTGTCTCTTTGTCTCCCCTTCTTTCCGTCTGTCTCAATATCTCAATCTCCGTCTGTGTCAATCTATGTCTCAGTCTCTCTCTTTTGTCTCTGCTCCTGTCTGTCTGTCTCCGTATCTCCATCTTTGTCTCTCGTCTCCCTCAATCTTAGTCTATCTGTCTCTTTGCCTCTGTCTGTCCCTCTCCATCATTGTCTCTCTTCCTGTCTGCCTCAGTCTGTCAGTCTCTTTGTCTCGCTCTGTCTCTTCTGTGGTAAAGACGAGGAGCTGGACTCCTGTCTGTCTGTCTGTCTGTCTCCAGCTAGGTCTGTCTATCCAGTAAATATCATTTTTAGAACTGATGTGTAATGTTTAATATAAACATTAAGTTTACACGATTGTTGTAGATGAATCTGTGACGAGCAGCTAGTACTCACTTTGCTGTTGTACGTGAAACTCTGTCCGACGTTCGTGGTTCGAAGCTCCTGGTCCATCTCGTCCATGTACCTCCTCAGATTATCCAACGTCTGTGCTCCGGTCTGCTCTTCAGAGCCTTCTTCCTCTGCTTCATCATCACCATCATCATCATCATCATCGTCCAAATCATCAGAGTCCAGCTCCTCCTCTTTACCACCTGACATCAATTAAATGAAGTTACGCAAAAATCGACGAATCATTTCCGTTTCGTCGCAGCTATTTTAACGCAACAAACGTGTCAACGACACGCTCAGAACTCACCAAGCAGTCTGTCCAGAGCGCTCGTCACCGCATCGGGGTCGACATTGAACGGCTCCGACAAACACGACCTGAAACGCAAAATAAAAGCACACTTCCTGTCACACCAAAGCGTTAAATCCCACATCACTGTCTGATTTAAACATGAAGTGTGGGCAATGCTAAACCGCTGGCTACAGAGCTAGCATCGTAGCTCAAGCACAACGCTACAAACACCTTCTGGTTAAAATGTTTAGTGTGAAATGAGAAAATTCTACTCATGTTTGTAATAACTACTACTTATTATTATTATTATTATTATTATTATAATAAAGTGATTATTATATCTGGACGGTGAGTCAAATGAAAACCATAAAAAGGTGACAAATTAGAACTGAATAAAAATTTAAAAAATGAACACGTTTCTAGAGGAATCCAGTGCTGGAACACTTGCACTGAACGAAAGGAAGATTATTTCGAAAAATTATACATTTCTGCGACATATAACTGCAATAAAATACGCAAAATTAAAATAAATAGATAAATAAATAACGTTTATTTGACTCACCCTCCTATATTATATTTTCAATTATAAAATTATTCTTTTTCTTATTATTTAAAAAAAAAAAAAAAAAAAAAAGTTAGTATTTTATTTATATTTGATATTTTATTTGATATATTCTTTATACATTTTATTTGGTATTTTAATATGACTAAAACTTTAATATAACAAATTATATTGGCCAATATTTATAAACAAAATTAAAAAACGCTTTTAATGAAGAAAATTGATATATTTTTAATTTTAATCTAAAAGTGAAACAATACCAAATAAACTATTTTTAAATATCTGAACATATCTGAGAAATATTTAAAAGAAACTTTTTAAAAATATATATATTATATCCACTTTTTTTTTTTTTCTTCAGAAAAGACTGCACTCTGCACTAGTGTAAAGATAAATAAAAATCTGTTTCCTCTCAGAGTTAATGAACGATGATGATGATGATACCGGGGGAATTCAGCTCCTTGGTGTGACGACATGGCGTTTATGAAGTCCTTCATCCCCTTCGTCACAGCCACTAGAGTGAATCCGGCCTCTTCCTCCTGCTGCTTCTCCTCATCCTCACTCCTTCCTGCTCCACACGTGACTCCTTGACCTTTACTTGACCTCAGACCCCCTCTTTCCTCCAGCATCCTATCTAGCTCCTCTGGGGTGATGTTTAACCAGTCGTCACCTGTAGGGGGCGGCAAAGAGACGCATCTTAAGTATCATATTAAACGCTTTAGTTACTGAATATAAATCAATATATAAATTTTTCCGTATTTAAATTTTAATACACTGACCGGCAGGGCACGAGTTCCCCTGGTGGAACTGAATCAACTACAAAGGAATATATTTTATATATAAATAAAAACAGACAGAGGAACGTACTGTCTTCTGGTGGAAGGTGAGCTACATGCTCCTTCAGTTCCTCCAGACTGTAGGGGGCGCTCTCTAACACCTGCAACACCTCCTCACCCGGACCATGAACACAACTGCAACAAGAAAATAATAATACTGTTATTTAATGGTTTTTTTTGAAATACCGCTGAAATGTTGGATTTGGTGGAAAAGCCAAAGTGCGGTGGATGGAAGAGTCACGGGGTGAAACCCTCACCTCTGTACGCTGGAGAGCGACTGCTTAAAGAAACTCTCGGCTGCCGTCGCGAGCTCTCTGTATCGCGCCGAGCCTTCGAGTTCCCCCTGCGCGCACGAGCACGGTTCAGCGATTGTGTAACAAAGTGGAGATATTAACTAGATACATTTTCCACTCATCTCAGTTCACCTTAAAGTAATCGTTCTTCTTCAGGCTGTCCAGGAATCCTCTCCAGAGCGGATGAGCGGTCACTGGAGCCTCAGAGTCGGCCTCTGTGCGCCCACTTTTACTGCACAGGATCTCGAAACCGTGCGCCTGCAATCCAAAACAATCATCTACTACTAAATCCGTCCTCTATCTAAATTAGTACTCATTACTAACTTCACTAGTACAAGTAACGGTGGTGTTGTTAAGCAAAGAACAAACAGTGTGTGTCATGCTGTTGTAGGAAAATAATCCACGACAGGGTGGAGTGATGTGGCCCACTGTGAAGGAGGGGTTACTGACTCCACCCTGAAGATGTTTACTCTTACTGGAAGAGCAGAGTTTTATTCCACAGCAGATTGTAAGGAAACCCTCGGGTTGTTACCAGTTTCATGCCGAGTTCGTGAGCTTTGTATTGAGGGTGTGATGGAGGCGGCAGAGTAAATCCACTCCTCCGGTCAGGAACGAAACTCTGCTGCTGCAGCTGAGCGTAAAGACAACGGGTGAACGTCACCTGACAAACACGGAGAGAGAGAGAGAGGGAGAGAGAGAGAGAGAGAGAGAGAGAGAGAGAATGCCAGAACAAAGAATGAACGCACATTACAGCACACTTTTTTTGCAGGCAGGGATGCCATTAACTGGAAAAAATATATCATTTTTTAAAAAAATCCAGACCATCAAAGTACACATCTTTATGCACATCATCTGACTGTTTAAATATTATTCTCATTCTTTACATTTGTACAATAATATTTTAGCTATTTATTTGAGCCAAAGAGCTTGAATTACTTTGATTGGACACCTCAGCAGTGACACCAAGGCTCTGATTGGACAGCTCTGACTGGCCACGTTTGATTGGCCAAGTTTAATAGTAGAGTTTGATTGGCCAAGTCTGATTGGCTGATTTTAACTGTCTGACTTTGATGGGCCACGTTTGATTGGCTGACTTTGATGGGCCACGTTTGATTGGCTGACTTTGATGGTTTAATTGGCTGACTTTGATGGGCCACGTTTGATTGGCTGACTTTGATGGTTTGATTGGCTGACTTTGATGGTTTAATTGGCTGACTTTGATGGGCCACGTCTGATTGGCTGACTTTAACTGTCCAAGTAGAGTTTGATTGGCCACGTTTGATTGGTTGAATTTGATTGTCCAAGTTTAATGGTAGAGTTTGATGGGCAGAGTTTGATTGGCTACAGATTTGGACTGACGGGCTTTGATTGGTCGACTTTGATTACTTTGGCTGCGTCCGAATATCCCTACTACACAATATGCGAAAAGCAGTACGCCAAAGAAGTAGTATGTCCGAATTCTCAGTGTTTATAAAACAGAAGGCGAGAGATCCCTGGATGATCCATGACAACGCCAACATTGCGGCTGTAGTACATCCAGAGTGCATTCATGCTAATTACTTATACTGATCAGTACGTACTGTATAAACGGCCGAGCAGAAGGTACCGAATCGAATGGAGTATGTACTGTCACGGTACATGATTTCGGACACAGCCCATGACTGGACTTGTTTTGATTTGACGCCTCAGATTCTCCAGCTCTGAGGGTGTCATTATCTATTGTAAACTAAACTGCGATTGAACCCAACCTTGAAAACATATCAAATGAGCTCGCCTTAACAGTTTTCTCATAGATAGCAATTATAAAAGCAAAATAAATACCAGTGTGAGGACTCTGGATTCGGGGGGAAAGTTCCGGAAAGTTCTGCAGACCTGAAGGTCAACAGGGTCACGCAGGTAAAATGCAGAAACAGCTGGAGCTATGAGGTCAGGTCGCCGTGACAACACCGCTGCCACACCCGCAGGTACGTAACAATGTGCATGATGGAGGCTGGTCTGGATTTTACCAGGGTATCTGCAACACACACGCACACGCACGTACACAATTCAAAATCATCCACATTAATGCGATCCACAATAATATCTGAAATTTAATGGACAGAAGATCTAACAGCCCATGCAGATCACCCCACCTCCTCCTGATCCACCCCCACCACCTCCTGATCCTCCCCCCATCTCTTCCTGATCCACCCCACCGCCTCCTGATCCACCCCACCCCCTCCTGATCCACCCCACCGCCTCCTGATCCTCCCCCCATCTCCTCCTGATCCACCCCACCGCCTCCTGATCCACCCCACCGCCTCCTGATCCACCCCCCACCGCCTCCTGATCCTCCCCCCACCGCCTCCTGATCCTGCCCCCACCGCCTCCTGATCCTCCCCCCACCGCCTCCTGATCCTCCCCCCACCGCCTCCTGATCCTCCCCCCATCTCCTCCTGATCCACCCCACCGCCTCCTGATCCACCCCACCGCCTCCTGATCCACCCCCCACCGCCTCCTGATCCTCCCCCCACCGCCTCCTGATCCTGCCCCCACCGCCTCCTGATCCTCCCCCCACCGCCTCCTGATCCTCCCCCCACCGCCTCCTGATCCTCCCCCCATCTCCTCCTGATCCACCCCACCTCCTCTTGATCCACCCCCCTCACCCTGTCTCTCACCCCTCCAGTCGACGCTCTAGTGCAGCTCGGATGCGCCGATCAGCTACGCAGCGCTCGCCATGTGTGTGCAGCACCTCCAGAGCCTCTCGTACTGACGGCACTGAATCCCGAGGCCATCCCGCTTCTCCAGCACGCAAACGATTGGGCAAAACATGCAGCTCTCCGTGGTACAGGAACACCTGTGACAGTCAATCAGCAAGAACATGAACTCGTATGTATAGTACGTTGCCCATTATGGCATGCTATTTACTAGATATATAAAGCCATGCTTCTTTACTGTATGAGGAATAAAACACACCGTGTCATGCGGTTATAGGAAAATAATCCACAACATAGTGGTGCGATGAAGCGGAGTTACATATAACAGCATGACACAAAGTGTTTTATTCCTCTTATATCACAGTAATCCTCCTTCTCATCATCATCATCATCATGACCACTGACCCGGTTTTCGCTGCTGTCAGGGTCGAGCCACTTGGGCAGGTACTCGGCCGCCTCGATCAGGAGGAACTGTCCGTCGTTGTCCTGGACGCTAGCAGCCAGCTCGCTGAACTTGTACGTGATGTGTTTGAGCAGATAAACGACGAACCACTCGTCTTCCACGTTGTCGCCGAATTCCACACTGCCGCCCAGGTGACCCGGGACGCCCCCTATAGACCAAACACACCCCCATTAAACATAAATACGCATTCACTGAGTCTATATACTGAGCAGATCGAATAATTTATTGACGCTGCAGCGATTTGAGATCACTTGGAAAAAATGCCTGTGACACCGGCGAAGATTCATTCCTGCGACTTAAAAGTAAGCGCACCCCAAAAAAGATGTTGGTTATACAATTACTATCAAAAGTCATTTCATTCACTGAACACTATACAATCAAAAGTATGTGCACCCCTGACCATCACACCCATACTGTACGCACTTGTTGAACGTCCCGTTCCAGATTTATTCCCCCCTTTACGGTTATAATGCGCTCCACTCTTCTGTGAAGGCTTTCCACTAGATTTTGGGGATTTGTGTTCATTCAGCTACAAGAGCATTAGTAAGGTTGAGGTCAGGGGCTGATGTTGGGATGTCGAGGAGGCTCCAGTCCCAGTTCATCCAAAAGGTGATGAGTCAGAAGAGTTGGAAGAAGATCCCTGACCTCATGTCTTCATGGAGCTGGCACTTTTTGTGCCATGCTGGAACACGTTTGGGCCTCTTAGTTCCAGTGAATTGAAATTCTAACGCTACAGCGTACAAAGAAATTGTATGCTTCCAACGTGTGTTGTTACACAGTTCGGGGAAGAACCTTATACAGGAGTGTAATGGTCAGGTGTCCACATACTTTTGGCCACAGTGTATATTGAGAATGAAGTTTAAACGTCTATGTTTAAAATGGATTAGATTGTTTTAAAAGCAAAATCACCAACAAAGAGTTTGTTTAATTTATTTCTTTTAGTAATGAAATCTTAACTTTGTGTACAAACACTACACACTGTTTAGAGCTACAGGAAGATCACCGCACCTTTCTCCGGATGTAAACTGAGATTAAACGGCTGCTTCTGCCAAATATAGCCCACCAGCAGAGCAGCGACCTCGGCCAGGACATCCTCCAGGAACCGCAGGAGGAGCCGCTGCTTCTCCTGAACATCCAGAGGTTGCGGATGGAGCAGAAAGAGTCGGTACTGAACGGCGTCCTCCGGTACAACAGCTCTCTTCAGGAACTCCATGTCTGTTTAGCATTAACCGGAAGCTTTAACCCGGCTTTTTAAACACAATTTAAGTTCTTTCTGATCATTTCTATAAAAGCGGAAACACGTGCATGTGTTTTTGTAACGTCAGGCCTGCATCACGCCTGATAGGAAAATACTTCCGGGTTTTATTTTTAAAATAAAAGTCCTTTGTTCAACGCGCTTATATGGAGGCGTGCAACCGAAAAGGTGTTTGTGTATAAATAATGAATATTTCAACAACAAAAAAAATCTAGGAGAGGAAGTATTTAAGTACGTCCTATATGAAAAATAAATTAGTATTATAGTATTATATATGTGTGTGTGTGTATATATATATATATATATATATATATATATATACAGCCAGTGATTATTTGCCTTTATTTTTGACATTTAAAAAAATATATTTTGAGTTTGATTTTTACTTTACTTTGATTTTTTTTAATTATGCTAAATGTGCATTTGTGATATATGCAAACATGTTTTATTAAATTATTCCAATATTTTGATAACCCTGATTATTATGCGTGAGTCATCACAATAATGCAAATGAGCACATATTTAGTCATTTAGAGCCTTATTTGTGAATGTTGCAATGTTTAAAAAAAAATAATAAAATGTTTATCTGTAATTTTAGCAATTACATTCTGATATCAGAAAAGCAAATAGCAGTCTGTTACTGTGTTACAGCAGGTTGGGCTTTACTTTTGAAACCGAGTCATACTTGCGAATGCGCGACATTTTCACGCATGCGTAGTACGCACGTCATCTCCAACATTACGAGTGGTGGTGATGATGAGGGACGGAGACGGTTCGGTTCGGTTTTACTGCACCGCGGGAGCCGGTATGGAGGCGTTTTTGCTGGATGAAGTGAAGCACAAGCTGAATGCTACAGAGGTGAACCAGTTTGTGTTTCATTCAGAGTTAAATTAGAGATGTAATTACTTTAATAAACGCTCCAAAAAAGAGGAAGTGGCTAGAAGTAGTCTAGTGACGTCATATTCGTCCTAATTTGCATATTTGAGTGGTCATGATCATTTGCATATCAAGAAAGAGGATTTTCTGAATACATTAGAGATTAATCGGGGGGGGGGTCATATAGAAATTAGAAGTGTTTGGTCATGTGGCCACAAACTAATTACGTATTTTACAAAATCCTGTGATTCTGTCATGAATGCAGACAAAATGAAGCAGTGATAGTGAGGAGTCTGGAAAGAAACACGGAGGAAACGGTTACAGATGGAACTACTCGCTGTCATTACTGTAAATATCGGCAAGAAGAGAGTTTAAAAACAAAGAACAAAGAAGTCGTGGGTAGGACAAACAACGGTGAGCAGCGATTGGTCGTCAGGAACATTGGTGATCAGTGATTGGTCATCAGGAAGTGTAATGAGCAGCGATTGGTCGTAAGGAAGGATAATGAGCAATGATTGGTCGTCAGGAAGGATAATGAGCAGTGATTGGTCGTCAGGAAGGATAGTGAGCAGTGATTGGTCGTCAGGAAGGATAGTGAGCAGTGATTGGTCGTCAGGAAGGATAGTGAGCAGTGATTGGTTATCAGGAACGTTGGTGATCAGGAATGATAGTGAGCAGTGATTGGTCGTTGGGAACATTGGTGATCAGCGATTGGTTGTCGGGAATGTTGGTGATTAATGATTGACTGAACAATGGTTATAAGTGTGTGTGTGTATGTGTGTGTGTGTGTGTTAGGTGGAATCCATCCCCGGAAGGGTGTTTTTCCGTTGCCACTCAAATGTACATGACTTGATGCGACTCAAATCGGCGGAGAGGCTCTTCCTGCTTCTGCGTAAAGCTCCACCCACTTCCTTACCCACAAATCCAGGTGTGCAGCTCGCATCACACACCTTTTATGTAAAGGTACGACACGTAAAGATGTAGCTAGGAGCGTGTTTACACTTGCATTCAGACTTCAGAGTTTTTCTAAACAGCACTCATCTCCGTTCCTCTGTTAGCAAAGGCAGCAAGTGTGATACAGCAGAGGATTGTGGGAAGTCCAGACGTGTGGAATGGTGCTCTATCCACCTGGTCCTCCTTGCAGGCGGAGCTTAACGGCTCTGGGGGGCGGGGCCAGAAGAGGAAGCGAGAGGAGGAAGAAGATGGTTTGAAGCGTCCTACTTTCAGAGTCAGCTGCCGCTGCAGTGGAGCCATCGCTCGCTCTTATAACTCCCAGGTGTGTGTGTGTGTGTTTGAAGTTGGACATTATACATGTCCTGGCTGATTTTGGGGTTAGGTGGAAAATTGTGGTTTTTAAATTTTTTTTCTTGTTGCAGTGACGTGTGTGTGTGTGTGTGTGTGTGTGTGTGTGTGTGTGTGTGTGTGTGTGTTTGTTTCATAGAACCTGAATCGTATCATCGGGATGAC
>NC_030424.2:28497500-28540000 GCF_001660625.3 Ictalurus punctatus
GTAATGACGTAGTTACATAAGGGATAAAACCCTCAGGGGCGTGCCGTTCTAGGAAAATCATCGACGTTCGAGGAGGTGGTTTTATTCCTCGTATACGACAGCGATTTGCCGACAGTTTGTATTTAATTACGCGATTTCACACACACACTTGTTTAAATGAACGTATTTAATTCTGCAGAGTTCTCCGTGAGGGTGGAAACCTGGTCCTCCTGCTCAGTCTGCAACTTTCAGCCCTGATCAAGAAACTTATCCGATCGGACGCGCACCACGCCTCGGAGCCGGACGCAGACGGCCGCCAGACGGGGAAATCCCGGTTGGGTTTTAATTCGCTGCTCCTTCAGAGCACACACCGAGTGAGCCTCGGGAGCACCGACGCGCTCATACACACCTACACGAAGACACACGCGACACGTGACGCACAGCTCTAGCACGTGACGTCCTGGTGGAAGTGAAGTGCACCATGCAGGGTGCATACGTACATACAGGGGCGCCTGCTCTCAGAAAGCATGGTACTAAAACGTACCTCACCTTGTTTCCTTCTACGTTTCCTACTAGCGCAGGGGTTCTCGGACTGTTTCTAATCTTTAACTGTAAAATTCCTTCTACAGACCCCTACAGGATGGATTTATTTCTGGAATACTTTTGGAGCCATGGAGCTTTCTATTCCCGAACACAGTAGGTCTGAGTTGGCTGAGTTGACGCGGGGGCCCCACGCTGAGAACCGCTGCTCTAGTGTACACATTTTGTACCTTTTTAATGGGTATATTTTACCTGAAAACAAATCTATATTAAAGGCATATGAATGGACCACATTTAGTTTCATAAAGATTTCAGTACATAAGGTACATTACATGTGCTTTCCCCTCTCTCTCTCTCTCTCTCTCTCTCTCTCTCTCTCTGCCTGTCTCTCTCTCTCCCTCTCTCTGCCTGTCTCTCTCTCTCCCTCTCTCTGCCTGTCTCTCTCTCTCCCTCTCTCTGCCTCTCTCTCTCTCTCTCTCTCTCTCTCTCTCTCTCTCTCTCTCTCTCTCTCTCTCTCTGCCTCTCTCTCTCTCTCTCTGCCTCTCTCTCTCTCTCCCCCTGCCTCTCTCTCTATCTCTGCCTCTCTCCCTCTCTCTGTCTCTCTCTCTCTCTCTCTCTCTCTCTCTCTCTCTCTCTGCCTGTCTGTCTCTCTCTCTGCCTGTCTGTCTCTCTCTCTGCCTGTCTGTCTCTCTCTGCCCGCCTCTCTCTCTCTGCCCGTCTCTCTCTCTCTCTGCCTGTCTCTCTCTCTCTCTGCCTGTCTCTCTCTCTCTGCCTGTCTCTCTCTCACTGCCTGTCTGTCTCTCTCTCACTGCCTGTCTGTCTCTCTCTCACTGCCTGTCTGTCTCTCTCTCACTGCCTGTCTGTCTCTCTCTCACTGCCTGTCTGTCTCTCTCTCTCTCTGCCTGTCTCTCTCTCTCTCTCTGCCTGTCTGTCTCTCTCTCTGCCTGTCTGTCTCTCTCTCTGCCTGTCTGTCTCTCTCTCTGCCTGTCTCTCTCTCTCTGCCTGTCTCTCTCTCTGCCTGTCTCTCTCTCTGCCTGTCTCTCTCTCTGCCTGTCTCTCTCTCTCTGCCTGTCTCTCTCTCTCTCTGCCTGTCTCTCTCTCTCTGCCTGTGTCTCTCTCTCTCTGCCTGTGTCTCTCTCTCACTGCCTGTCTGTCTCTCTCTCTGCCTGTCTCTCTCTCTCTCTGCCTGTCTCTCTCTCTCTCTGCCTGTCTCTCTCTCTCTGCCCGTCTCTCTCTCTGCCTGTCTGTCTCTCTCTCTGCCTGTCTCTCTCTGTCTCTCTCTCTGCCTGTCTCTCTCTCTGCCTGTCTCTCTCTCACTGCCTGTCTGTCTCTCTCTCTGCCTGTCTCTCTCTCTCTGCCTGTCTCTCTCTCTGCCTGTGTCTCTCTCTCACTGCCTGTCTGTCTCTCTCTCTCTGCCTGTCTCTCTCTCTCTGCCCGTCTCTCTCTCTGCCTGTCTCTCTCTCTCTCTGCCTGTCTCTCTCTCTCTGTCTGTCTCTCTCTCTCTGCCTGTCTGTCTGCCTGTCTCTCTCTCTCTCTGCCTGTCTCTCTCTCTCTCTGCCTGTCTCTCTCTCTCTCTGCCTGTCTGCCTGTCTCTCTCTCTGCCTGTCTGTCTCTCTGCCTGTCTGTCTCTCTCTCACTCTCTCTCTCTCTCTCTCTCTCTCTCTCTCTCTCTCTCTCTCTCTCTCTCTCTCTCTCTCTCTCTCTGCCTGTCTCTCTCTCTCTCTCTGCCTGTCTGTCTCTCTCTCGCTCTCTCTCACTCTCTCTCTCTCTCTCTGCCTCTCCCTATCACTCTCTCTGTCAGTGACCAGGTTTAGTCAAGTTTTTTTACATGTAGGACAAAGTGCAGTACCTTTTTTTTGGGGGGGGGGGGGGGGGGGGGTGCACTATTCGACACCCATTTTATTTTTATTAAAAACTGCATGGATTGTTTTTTTTCTGGGCGTTCACTGCCCACTGCCAAAACTTATTTCCAACCTTATATAGTGCCCTTGTAAATTACATACGGAGTTATTTGTGAGGAAGACACTTCCAGACAATCATCTTTGATCTTTGAGTCTTGTATGAACTGTGTCCAACTTCAAATAAAACATATAAATGTTCATATATTAAATGGCACACTTATATAGTGCTTTTATCCAAAGCGCTTTACACTGTGTCTCATTCACACACACACACACACACACACACACACTCACACACCAATGGTAGCAAAGCTGCCATGCAAGGCGCTAACTTGCCATCGGGAGCAACTCGGGGTTCAGTGTCTTGCCCAAGGACACTTCGGTATGTGGAGTCACGTGGGCCGGGAATCGAACCGCCAACCCTACGATTAGTGGACAACCCGCTCTACCACCTGATCCACAGCCGCCCCCATATTATATTATATATATATATATATATATATATATATATATACGTCATCAGCTGTTGTTTTCCCATTAGATGTCTGTTCCTCAGCACGCCAGTGGTTTCTTTCTTTTTCAGGATGCTCCAAATTGTTGTATTGGTTATACCCAGTGTTTGTGCGATGCCTCTGATTGATTTTCCCTCTTCTCTCAGCTTCCTAATGGCCTGCTTTTCTCCCATAGACAGCTCTCTGATCTTCATGTTGGTTTATCCTTTTTAACAACAAATGCAAATGTCTTCACAGGTGAAACTGAAGTCTAAAACCGAGAGTAGATGTTCAGGGCTGTTTATTGTTTATACAATCAATCTAACAGGACACACCTGGGTTACAACAATCACCTGTCAATCACATGTTCCGATATTTTTGCTCACCTACAGATCGGGTGGTCTGATACAAAGCATGCCATGTCGTTTAAGACGTTTCTAAATACCAGTAAATAAAAGCTGACATTCCAAACTCTCGTCTCATATTCATCTTTTGATCTCAAACCCAAATGTCTTCAATCTACAGCAGAAACAAAAAATGAATCGGTCTTGCCGTTCCAATAGTTTCGGAGGGGACTTTAGGTGCTGAATGAGTCAGCTTTAGTTGTGTGTGTGTGTGTGTGTGTAGTCCATGATGTTGAAGACATTCTTCTCATTGTTACTCACTTGTTGACTGTAATAAATCAGGTATGTTTTCCTTGCATGTAAGGTGTGAGAAACCAGTATAACACCGTGTGTGTGTGTGTGTGTGTGTGTGTGTGTGTGTGTGTGTGTGCACGCACGCTCCCGGGCTCATACCTTCAGGGTGGAGTCCATCAGCCAATACATGAACATTTCAAGAGCATAACTGTGACTCCTGTTAGATGTAGATGCCAGAAAAGACATGAAGACCTGGATTATCACATATATGACAATAAAGTTCTTGAATCTTGAATAATGTGTCATTTTATACATTATACTAAACAGAAATACCATAACGGTAAAAAAAAAACAAAAAAAAAACAACTTCATTTAATAGATGTGTTTTTATTGAGTCCGTACTCTATTCCTTCATCTTCAGGAAGTGCTTCCGACTGGTCAGGGTCGAGGTGGATCCAAAGGTATCCACATGTTTTTGGGAGGAACCTGGAGAAAAAAAAAACGCGAACACGGGGAAACCGTGAAACTCTGCTTAGAAAATAACCCGAGCTCAGGATCGAACCCGCGACCCTGAATGTACAGTACAAGACACGCAAATTAACCAATCTAAATGAATTTAATAGTATTTAATAAATGTATTTTGTTCATTCATTTGCCTGTCGCTTCTCTGGCTGAGAGTCACCATGGCAACAAGCTGAGAAGGTCAGTCCGGAGTTCTATATCTACAGCCACAGATTCCAGCTCCTCCTGAGGGATCCCCAGATGTTTCCAAATCAACTGTGAAATATAATCTCTTAGAGTGAGTCCTGGGTATGTCCCAGGGACTCCATCCAGTCTGACGTGCCTGATACAGAATTTTTGTAAGGTGTCAAAACCACCTCAGAGGCTCACCCAGATTGTCCTCACATTGTCGAGTTCCACCTCCCGTACTTTTATTTTGGTCACATTCCCATATAGGTGGGATTGGGAGATAGATTAACCGGTAAACAGAGAACTTCTTACACAAACTGAGCTCCTGCTTCACCAACACCGACTGGTACAGCGGGAAGATACCAAAATACCTGGGGCAAGGTTTCTCCCATCACCTCAAGGGAGCATCCCAGTCTTGTCCAGAACCATGGCCTCGGGCACGTGTCAGAGTGCAGTTATAATGGTACCAAGACAGCAACATCATCTAAAAATAACCGGGATGTTACCGCCACCATACTGGAGACCTCTCCAGGTCTTTGGGGATGATTGACTACAAATCTTATATGTCTTGTGATGGACATCCAGGGTGAATTCCCACCTCCCATCCAGTGTTCTTGAGGTAGGATCTGGATCCACCACGATCATTTCGCGATGGAGTCTATTCATCTCATCTTTGACCATCAACACTTCCATTTTTGTGTGTAGCTGCGCTTCTGAGTTTCGCTAAACTGCGCCAAGTTTCTTAAAAGCATCATAAAGTTACTATCATCTGATAAAGAACTTGCAGAGAGAGAGAGAGAGAGAGAGAGTTCTACCATTTAAGGATGATCTTTGTGCTGTAGTGCTTTTGGAAAACTCTGCTGTAATTAGTATAATTGTGTACAATCAGTGTAAAAAAGTGAAAGCCAACATTATGTTTGCTAATTACATGTTATATGTGAAGAACAATAGCGGGCCTCAGACAGAGCCATGTGGGACACCACATTTCACTTTTATAGCCTCTGAAGAATCTCCATTGATCTAAACACAATCGAAATGATGTGTCAAATAAGATCTACACCGGGCCAAGTGTCATACGCTGTGCTCAAGTCTAACACAGAATCAGAACCGTACGGACAATATAAGCGAGATGAGCGGTAGGACTGATTTTGTACTTCTCATGCTTCCAGAAATGCGATTGAAATAACTTCTTTTTTTTTTTTTTAAATATTAGATGGAAATCAGAGAGCGATCAGAGGGATGAAGATTTAATTGTTGTTGATATCCTAAATGACAAGATGCCGTGCGACCGTGGAGTTACGCTGTAAACGTTTGAGCCGAGGTCAACTATCAGCAGCGCCGACGCTGTTGAAAACGTTATGGTGTTCTCGATCAGTCTGAAGTAGCGATATTCCAGTTGGTAAAACATTCCTGTCACATCACTGACAACTTGAGCAAATTCCACCTTCTTCAAAATCATTATTTTCTCTAATAAGAAATGGTTAGAAAAGGGAACAGCACGTGGGAAGACACGCGACTAAAAACGCCAAAAAAATCATGTTTGCTGCTAATGAGCTGCTATTGTTAACGTTCAACCCTGATGGTAGGACATTTATACATTAGTGCACTAGATAGGGTGTGTAAGGTGTTATTTCAGCAAACGTAGTGCACTTGGATTGAGAAGTAGGGGTCAGTTCAATACTAGAGAGTATTTAATTGGACGAATACAAGACTAAGATTAGTACAGGTATCAAACAATTGTTAGGTTTCCTGGAAGTGATGAACCTTACAAATGAATTAAGAATATTTCCGAAACTATTTTAAAACAGTTTTTCCTCAAGATACTGTATAGTATAATATTGGGATCTCTGACACTGTGGAAAAGGTACAAAAAGCTCTAAAATGCCCATTTTGATTTTAGAGGCACTTTAAGGGTAATAGCTTGTAAAATCGGGGACATGTCCCAAGCTTAGGTTAAATAGGAGCACCATAACCACTGATAATACAGTGTGAAAGACCGTACTGACTGAAGTACATATGTGACTGTGAATCTATAGAGTAAACTTATTATCAATAGGACTAAATTAATTGGGGGGAAAAACTTATTAACCTGGTTTTTCTTCATTAGGAGACGTAGTAATTCATAATGTATTGCTGGTGGCCTACTGCTGAATTTTCTCAAGTCTTGAGATATTTGTGAATCATACTGATTTTTCTCGAAATAATGAGATTTCCCTCATTGCTATTTGGGGAAACCTCCATCTTATTGTCCATATGACGGTACCTCGAATAGTGAAGGCTACAGCAGGGGGAAGAGCTTTCTCTTATAGAGCCCCACAGTTATGGAACAGTCTTCCTATTAGTGTTCGGGACTCAGACACAGTCTCAGTGTTTAAGTCTAGACTTAAAACGTATTTGTTTACTCAAGCCTACCCTGACTAGATTCTGTTCTACTACTTCGCAGTCATAATTATCTTTTTTCTCCCTCTCTCCTTTCGCCGAGCCCCACACGAATTTATGGAGATACTAGAGATCCAGATCCTTTCTGCCTCTGGATGGAGCTCAAATCTTCTCTAATTCCAGACTGCTGGGACTACGGCTGCTCCTAACGCCATACAGACTTCATATAAATCCATAATGAACTTTTTCACACTAACTGTTGTTACCCAGATGAGGACGGGTTCCCTTCTGAGTCAGGTTCCTCTCAAGGTTTCTTCCTCTTAAAACATCTTAGGGAGTTTTTCCTTGCCACCGTCGCCACTCAGTGGCTTGCTCAGTTGGGATAAATTCGCACCTTTAATATCTGTATACCATGTCAATATTTCTGTAAAGCTGCTTTGAGACAATGTCTATTGTAAAAAGCGCTATACAAATAAAATTGAATTGAATTATTGATTTTCCACAATTTTCTCTAAGATTATGTTTGCTAATCACATGTCTAATTACACAGCTGTGCATAAAGGGAGAACACTAAGGAACCTAAAACATAACCTTATGTCCATCATGTACATTTTAAAACTCTGAAGAGTCTCCTTTAATACTAACAAACTGATAATTAAGTGTCAGGTAAGAGCTAAACCAGGTGAGAGCTTCTCTCTGGCTCGGTCTGTGTCCATTATATGCTGTATATGGTTATGCGTGTTGTACCATATCCAACATGCTATACATATCCTGCACCCCGGTGGCTTCCGGTCTAGATCTCATTGTATGAATTTAAGAAATTACAAATATTTAGGTACATATTTATATGCCTGATTCGAAGTAGTGCTATGTCTTTTGCGATCTTTTTTTTATTATTATTTGTATATCATTAGTGTGGTATTTTTTTATTTGTATATCATTAGTGTGGTATTTTTTTCTTTGTATGTCATTATAGTGTGTATCCTTAGCACTTTTAGCTCAGTGAGTTTTGTTCCTTTGTTAGCTGTAGTAACTGAATTCGCTAAGCAATTAGTGTTTCCGTTTCGCATTTTTAAAACGTTTGAATAAACTCTGATAAGCGATAAGATACGAGAAACTGTTTTTTTTTGTTTGTTTGTTATAAGTCGTTTTCCCGAGCTAAATGTTAAGGTTCAGGTTGGTCGAGGAGTTAAAGAAATGAATTTTAATCAGGCGAACGAGATAGCTAGCTAGCCTAGAAGGGTCCTAGGCGAAGACGTACAGGGGGAAATGCGCGACAGAGCGAAAGAAGTGGACGGTTCTGCGCATGCGCAACACGCAGCGACGGACATGTTGAGTTCGGTAGCAGCGGAGGCGTCGTACAGTGTTTCGGTGCGCATCTCCGCCCGCGGTGTTTGCACCGCCAGACCCGGGGTTTGAGCGACATAAGCGGCGGAGGTAGCAAAACAACACCAGTAAAGCCATGAACTCGGGTTTGGACCTGTCGCGCCGGAACCCGCAGGAGGATTTCGAGCTGATCCAGAGGATCGGTAGCGGAACCTACGGCGATGTGTACAAGGTGATGACAACAACAACAACAACAACATCATCAAGATGCGCATGAAAACACAACACCACCACATCCTGTCGGATTTAATGCCCAGTGGGTCACTGTGGTGGATTTACAAAACCTCCTGTTTGGATGGTGACATCAGCTGCAACTGTCAGAGGAGCTGCCCCGCTTGTTTACACTTGAGCATACGTAGTAAACAACAACAACAGGATGTGTGTTTGTGTGGCGCCCTGGACGCGTCCCAAATGCCTCCCTACGTAATTGACCATGTAGGGTGTATTATTTTATACCCCTCTAAGGAGAGTGTTTATTATGTAGGAAGTTGTAGCAGCTGGGAGCCGAATCCCACCTGAGTTTGGATATCTAGTGCACTAGGTAGGGTGTGTAAAGTGCTATTTCAGCAAATGTTGTGCACTTGGATGAAAAGTATGGATCCATTTGATCCCTTATACGTTAGTTTGGCTATCTAGTGCACTAGGTAGGGTGTGTAAGGTGTTATTTCAGCATATGTAGTGCACTTGTTTATGTAGTAGTGAGTGATTGGACCCCTTAGACATACTTTGGCTGTTTATTGGACTTTTAGTGCACTAGATAGGATGTGTAAGGTGTTTAGTCATCATATTTAATGCCCTTGTTTATGTAGTAGCCAGTGATTAGACCCCCTTAGACATAATGTGCTTGTTTATTGGACTTTTAGTCCACTAGGTAGGGTGTGTATGGTGTTATTGCAGCAGATGTAGTGCACTTGGATGAAAGTAAGGATCCATTTGGTCCCTTATACCTTAGTTTGGATGTCTAGTCCACTAGATAGGGAAGAAGGGAGTGATGTATTTGTTTGCCTCGCTTTTGGACATTTGGTGCACTAGGTAGGGAACCTATTTGATCGTCTCTACACTGATTTGAACAAATGGCATGATGTTTCTTTTAAGGGCACTAGGTAGGTCACAGAAGTTATTATTTCTGGCTACATTTGCTTTAAATAGCTCCCTATAGGACATAGTGCACTACATAGGGTTCATGTGTAATCGTATAACATATGTAGTGCACTTATATGGTGGTTATTTGGTTTTAAAGCACTAGGTAGGGTAAGTCAGGGATAGTCATTTGGGACATTTATCCACTTTGGTCCAGGAAGTAGGGAGCCATTTGACTCTGTAGGATATTTTTAACAGGTGGCTTGCTATTTGACTTGTAGTGCACTATGTAGGGTGCAGGGGGTTTTGTTATACCCACTACGTAGTGTAGTGCACTATCTTATAAACTTAGATTGGAAGTAGGGAGCTATTGGATCAATTGTGCCCTAAATGCGGGCTGCGGATTGCACCAGTGGCTGGCTGTTGGATTTTTAGTGCACTAGGTAGGGTGTATTATCATATCTAGTGCACTTGAATGCTCAGTAGGAAGTGATTGGACCCCCTTGGACCTCACTTGGTTGTTTATTAGACTTTTGATGCACTGAATTATAACAGGAAGTAGGGAACTGTTTGACCTTTTATACTTCTGTAATGGCAAGTTGTTGGACCTTTAGTGTACTAGGTAGGGTGTTATTCTTTCATATGATATCCAGTGCACTTAGAGGAAGTAGGGAGTCGTTTAGAGAAAGCCGACTACGTTTGGGCCAAATCTCTCGTGCGGAATATTAAACGATCCCTAATTTCATACCTCATGGAGTGCACAGAATTTAATAGGAAGTCATTTGGGACTCAGCCAGAGAGAGTTAGGTAACAGTTCGGGCCATGTGTGTGTCTGCTTTTCTTTTATTTGTCTTACGCCAAATGTTTAATTTTGAGCCCGTATTGCACTGTACCAAATGACTCCATAATTCCTATACAAGAGCACTGGGTTCAGTGAGGAGGAATGTAAAATGAAAAGTTGGTGCCCAACTGTTGTTTATACTCTCTCTGGCTGAATGCCAAATGACACCTTACTTCCTATACAAGCGCTCTAGCTTCTACGACGTACGTAGTGCACTATGTGTCCGATGAGGAGGAATTTTTGAAAAGGCAAGTACAGGGAAAATGTGAAAGCTGTGGCTCTCTCTGGCTAAATACCAAATGACACCTTACTAGGTATGGAAGTGCACTATCTTCCACACCCAATGTAGTGTCCAGTGAGGAGGAGTTAAAGACAAGAAAATGAAAAGGTAAACGATCTGGCCCAGATTGTTATTTATACTCTCTCTGGCCGAACACCAAATGACACCTTACTTCCTGTAATAGTGCACTGTCTGGTGAGGAGGTATTTAAGACAAGACAAGTAACAGGAAATGGTAAACGATGTGGCCTAAATAGTTATTTTAAGTCCACTCTCTGGGTGAACACCAAATGACACCTTACTTTCTGTAGAGGTGCACTAGCTTCCACGCCCTACATAGTGCACTATATGTCCAGTTAGGAGGAGTTTAAGACAAGACAAGTGAAGGTAAAGGGTGCCCGATATAGCCCAAACTTTTATCTAAGTCCACTCTCTGGCTGAATACCAAATGACACCTTACTTCCTATAGAAGTGCACTAGCTTAAACACCCTACTACATAAGGCTCAGGACGATAGATATTTTGTGATTTATGCCTTCGCTTTCTGTTTGTTTATCCTAGTGAACGTCGTTCCCTACATAGGGTGCATGCGGTGTGTTTGTAATCGTGTACTGTCTAGCTGTGTATTTGGGGCTCGTGAAGTAAACGTGAGTGAATTGAGGACACGGCCTGCTTTTAAAAGCGGAAGACACAATGCTCTGGGACTGCAAAGTAGCAGATGGTGACTACCAAGGGGTGTGTGTGTGTGTGTGTGTGTGTGTTAGATGTGTTAGATTCTTGTGGGAAAGTCAGGATGAAGACGTGCGATGTGATCAAACCTCCGGCTCATAGGGAAGAAAATGTGAGTCTGACTTCCTCTGTGGGTGGGAAATGCCTCAGCTTGGGGATGCAAGTATGAATGTGTGTGTGTGTGTGTGTGTGTGTGTGTATACAAGCCTACAGACATGTGCACAGAGTTGGAGCGCTATCCATCCTGTTTGCCCTAATTGTTCCCATTTCCTCATTTTTGTGGTGTGTGTGTGTGTGTGTGTGTGTGTTCAGCATTTTGCCAACCGTAACATGGACTCTGCTCTTTTAGCAAATTTAAAATGCCAGAGTTTTGGCTGGCGAGCCACGGGCTGAATACGTCCGTTTAAAAACCAGCTTTAAAGGAGGCCACCTAAAAACGGCCTTGTTGGTGGAATCGCCTCCGGTGGTCACCAGGATTATCTCGAAATCTTCAGAAAAAAAAAAAAAAATCTTTTAATAAAATCGTGTCGGAAAAGTTTTTATTTATTTATTTATTTATTTATTATTTGTAGGCTGAACCGAATTAAAAAGCCCCTCGAGATTTACAAAACATTCCGAAACACCGATCAGCCACAGACGACCGAGTATGTCCACGGGACGTTCGCGTTTAGCCACGCCCACACCGAAAATCCATCAAACGCTCTGCTCTGCTCACGGAGAGCTGAAAACGTCAAAATGACACGTAAACAGCGAAAGACCTTCTCCTAAGCATGGCATGGGATGAACATTCCAGTAATGCAGCTCCTCCACTGCAGCGGGTCGGCTACCGTAAACGCACAGCTCTTCCTAATTTTCTATAGGGCGTCATTACTTTTGTCATAATCGACCGGCTAGTCCGATTTGTCTTCGTTTCTAGGTCTGTTTGGATCTTTCGAGTCGTTAATAGGGAATTTGTAGGCGACTTAAAATGAATAAGTAATTGGAACGAATTTGTGCGTGTGTGTGTGTGTGTGTGTGTGTATATAATTATCTAAAATTCTTATGTTAAATTCGTATACGATTCTTATATAAAATCCCAGTAGCTCGTGGCTGATTACACGATTTGACGTCGATCGGTCGAGGTTCACGTTAGCGAGTCTCCTTATACGTGAAATTATACGAACTTGCGTTTCTGAAATGAAAAGTTTTTCTTTTTTTTACAACTAAGTAACATTTCTTGCGTAAAAGCTCATGCAAAAGATCTCAGAATAAACGTCTTCGCATCCAGTTCGATAAACGAGGTCGGACAGAGTATCGGGGACGACACGGGAAAAAAGTACCGAACACGCTAAGTGGAATGTATTTGATACGTAGTGGAGAAGCCTCTGTTTGTAACGACAGCTACAAGACGCTTCCCGTATGAAGAGATGAACGTTCCGCAGTATTCGGGTGTGATTTTCGGTCTGTTCTTCTAAACGTATCTTTAAATCTTGTTCGGTTGGATTCGAGTCAGGTGATCGACTGGGCCGTTCTAACACCTTGATTTTTTTTTTTTCTCTGAAACCAGTTGAGAGTTTCCTTTGCTGTATGTTTTGGATCGTTGTCCTGCTGGAAGCTCCACCCACGTCTCATCTTCATCATCCTGGTGGATGGCAGCGGATTCTTCTCAAGAATCTCCCGGTAAAGGGCTCCATTCATCGTTCCTTCAATTATATGAAGTCTGCCAGTACCATGTGATGATAAACAGCCCCACACCATGATGCTTCACCTCCACACTTCACTGTTGGTGTAGTGTTTTTAGGGTGATGTGCAGTGCCATTTCTTCTCCAAACATGGCGTGTAGTATCACAGCCAAAAAGTTCAATTCTGCTCTCGTCTGACCAGACTACGCTCTCCGGTATTTCACAGGCTTGTCCAAATGAGTTGTAGCAAACTTTAAACGAGCTTCGACATGCCTTTACTTTAGTAATGGAGTCTTGCGTTGTGAGCGTGAGCAGTGGAGAGCATCGCCTGTTGTTTTCTCTCTGACGATGGTACCTGCTGCCTCCGAGTGTTTCTGGAGCGCTTTCCGAGTGGTCCTTGGCTCTTGGGCTACTCTTCTGACTATTCTTCTGACTCCCTGGTCAGAAATCTTGCGACGAGCTCTTGTGAATGGCCGGTTGATGACGGAGTGATGTTCCACTCGTGGATAACGGCCCTAATGGTGTTTACTGGAGGATTCAGAAGTTTTGAAATACGTCTGCATCCGATTCCATCAATATGTTTCACAACAATAAGGTCGCGAAGGTCTTGGGAGAGCTCTTACCCATCATGAGATGTTTCCTGTGTGTCACTTTGGTAACAAAAAGCCTTTTTATAGACCATCAATTTACTAACCCAGCTGATATTAATCTGCACAGATAGGGGGTGCAATTACTTACGGATTTCAGCCGGTCCCTTGCCTCACCTTGCCTCGGAGAACCGCTTTTTCTTAGCGTGTTCAATACTTTTTTCACGTGTCATTCCACTTTATTACGCGTAACTTTATTTATGGACTTTAATGTTGTGAATTCTTTTATATTCGCGGCGTTCTGGAGTCGATACCGATGTCTGGTGAAAATTTCACGTGAATAACCTCATTGGAAATAATATTTTAAAATAACGAACAGTTAAAAGTTAACAGGAACAAGGAAACAAACGAGGAAAGTAGACCGGATCCGTAATATGTACTTATTTATTGCACGGAGAGTTAAATAGAGTCGATTAGCCAAAACAAATACGCTCGGCGTGTTTAGTTTGAAGGCAGTGTTAATTAAAGTCGCAGCCATAACGCTCCAGTGAGCTTTTAAACACTTCTAGTAGAGCTCACCATCACCTCACATTTTAAACACAGCATGTCGAGGCATGTGAAGGCAGCACGTGGGGTGTGGAGTGAGTGAGGTGTGGATTTGGACACAACCCAGGTTTCGTAGGACGTGTGTTAGGACTAGGGACGGGGGGGGGGGGGGGGGGGGAGTGTCACCAACACTACACTGTTTTTTAAATAAGATAATATTTCTGGTCGTAGGTAGAACGATCAGTTATAGGGGGTTTTGGTATCGTGACATCAGGATCAATGAGAAATTTAGCCGAAAATCAGACGGTCAGTTTGTTTATCAGCCTCGGAGGTTTGTCTGTGCTTCGTGTCCAAGCGAGAGCATAACACTTAGCAGTCTTGCATTTCAGGACGACAGTTTGGGCTGGGCGATGTCTAAAAATAGTTCTAATGAGACCCTGTTGTTTTAAAATAAATAAATAAATTACCGCGGTAGCCGACTAGATGAGAAATATCTACACGGTGGTGCGCCGCCGTTTTAGTCCTGTAATATTAACCGGAGTTGGAACTGAAAAGAGTTTTATGTGATAATTCGCCATACCGAATATGTTTTATTAGAAATTACCGCACGCCTCACGATTGGATTCGATTCCGTTTCAGGGGGTCGTGATTCGTTTCGATTCTGAGGGTTCTGTTTGATTCGATTCTGATTCATGGGGTTACGATTCGGTTCTGATTCAGAGGGTTGGAGTTTGATTCGAATTGGATTCAGGGGATTACATTTCACATTTATTCCGATTAGAGTGGTTGCGATTCAGTTCAGTCCGATTCAGGGGCTTGCGATTCAGTTCCGTGCTGATTCAGGGGGTTATGAATTTGACCCCAATTCAAAGGGCTACTATTTGATTCTGATTCAGGGCAGTTTCGATTCAGTTCAATACTGATTCAAGGGGTTTCGATTCAATTCCTTTCCAGAGGGTTAGGATTTGATTTCGATGCAGGGGGTCATGAGTCAGTTTGATTTCGATGCAGGGAGTCATGAGTCAGTTTGATTTCGATTCTGGGAGTCATGAGTCAGTTTGATTTCGATTCTGGGGGTCAAGAGTCAGTTTGATTTCGATGCAGGGGTCAAGAGTCAGTTTGATTTCGATGCAGGGGGTCAAGAGTCAGTTTGATTTCGATGCAGGGGGTCATGAGTCAGTTTGATTTCGATGCAGGGGGTCATGAGTCAGTTTGATTTCGATGCAGGGGGTCAAGAGTCAGTTTGATTTCGATGCAGGGGGTCAAGAGTCAGTTTGATTTCGATGCAGGGGTCATGAGTCAGTTTGATTTCGATGCAGGGGGTCATGATTCAGTTTGATTTCGATTCTGTCGTGGTCATGTCAATTCGATTTCGATTCAGGAGTCATGAGTCAATTTGATTTAGATTCTGAGGTTAGGTTTCTTTTCCGATTCATTCAGAGGGTTAGAATTCGATTAGTTTCATTGATTCAGCGTGTTGCATCTCAATTTGTATTCGATCCATGGTATTCTGAGTCGACTTTATTTCGATTCAGGGGTTGAGATTGAGTTCGGTTCAGATTGAAGGGGTTACGATTCGTCAGTCCGATTGAGGGGGTTACAGTTTGATTTGATTCCTATTCAGGGGGTTGTAATTCTCTTCTGATTCACAGGGTTACGATTCGATTATAAAATGATTAACGATGCATCTCCTTTACTCAAGCTTTTGTGTCGCTGTACAGCGTTGGTGTTTGGCCGTGTCTGGGTTGGGATGGTGTACATCAGGATAATAATTTTTTATTTTTATTTTTTTTTAAAGCCAGAGTGTTCACGCCCGCAAATAAAGACAGCCGCAGCCTCTATACCTGACCATGCGAGTGACTTTTGGTCTGCTCGGACGAACTCTGGTTAAAATTCATCGTCCCTTAAAGACTATTGGCTGGTGATGAAAACGGAGCGATAAAGGGAATGTTCTTTCTTCTTCCTCTCTTTTTCCATCCCTCTCTTCTGCGATGACCTCAGATCTGTTGTTCTGGTAGACTGGTGTCTCTCAGTGAAGCTGTACAGAAACGCCATTGTGTGTGTGTGTGTGTGTGTGTGTGTGTGCGCGTGTGTGTGTCTGCTCAACCTCGCTAACTAGCACTCAGTTTGTCTGAATGTCTCCATTTTTCCCCCTGATCACTTATACGATGATGTTCATTTTCCTCTGTGAACGTTTGACCTGCGTATGAAATTGAGAGAAACCTAAAACTCACACTCGCTCAAATGTTTCTCAGCTGCAACCGACCTCCATCGTTCACTCCAGAAATGGCAGAAAAGGAGAAAAAACGCTTTCAAGGATTCCGAACATTCCATGAGTTTTCCACGGAAAAGCTGCTGACAAGCTGACGGAGGTTTCTCATAAATCATACAGAAGAACTGAAAAGCAAATAAACCTCAAATGTACAGCTGTAACCATGATTTTTATCAGCTGTTCATTTACTCATATACCACAGCGAAAATGCAGACTATTAAGATTTTTTTTTTATTATTTCTTAAAGAATGACGCATGATATTTTTCTTTTTTTGTATATAATTATATTTAATGTCGACACCCTTAAAACAGGTTAGGTCTTGTTATCACTTGTGTTATAGCAGCTATAAAGAGTCTATAATCACCAGCCTCTTATTTTTTTCTTTCTTTTAAGATAATAAGACAAAAATTCAGAGCTTTACATGTTACTGAGAAACCTGATGATTGACTGTTCGGGGGCTTAGAGTTCACTTCAGTTCCGATTCAGGGGGTTACGAATTTGATTTGATTCGTTTCAGTGGCTTACGATTTGATTTGATTCCGATTCAGTGGCTTATGATTTGATTCTGATTCAGTGGCTTACGATTTGATTCTGATTCGGTGGCTTACGATTCGATTCTGATTCCGATCCGGTGGCTTACAATTCGATTCTGATTCCGATTCGGTGGCTTATGATTCGATTCTGATTCGGTGGCTTACGATTTGATTTGATTCCGATCCGGTGGCTTACGATTCGATTCTGATTCAGTGGCTTACGATTTGATTTGATTCCGATCCGGTGGCTTACGATTCGATTCTGATTCGGTGGCTTACGATTTGATTTGATTCCGATCCGGTGGCTTACGATTCGATTCTGATTCGGTGGCTTACGATTTGATTTGATTCCGATCCGGTGGCTTACGATTCGATTCTGATTCGGTGGCTTACGATTTGATTTGATTCCGATCCGGTGGCTTACGATTCGATTCTGATTCGGTGGCTTACGATTTGATTTGATTCCGATCCGGTGGCTTACGATTCGATTCTGATTCGGTGGCTTACGATTTGATTTGATTCCGATCCGGTGGCTTACGATTCGATTCTGATTCAGTGGCTTACGATTTGATTTGATTCCGATCCGGTGGCTTACGATTCGATTCTGATTCAGTGGCTTACGATTTGATTTGATTCCGATCCGGTGGCTTACGATTCGATTCTGATTCAGTGGCTTACGATTTGATTTGATTCCGATCCGGTGGCTTACGATTCGATTCTGATTCAGTGGCTTACGATTTGATTTGATTCCGATCCGGTGGCTTACGATTCGATTCTGATTCAGTGGCTTACGATTTGATTTGATTCCGATCCGGTGGCTTACGATTCGATTCTGATTCAGTGGCTTACGATTTGATTTGATTCCGATCCGGTGGCTTACGATTCGATTCTGATTCATTGGCTTACGATTTGATTTGATTCCGATCCGGTGGCTTACGATTCGATTCTGATTCGGTGGCTTACGATTTGATTTGATTCCGATCCGGTGGCTTACGATTCGATTCTGATTCGGTGGCTTACGATTTGATTTGATTCCGATCCGGTGGCTTACGATTCGATTCTGATTCGGTGGCTTACGATTTGATTTGATTCCGATCCGGTGGCTTACGATTCGATTCTGATTCAGTGGCTTACGATTTGATTTGATTCCGATCCGGTGGCTTACGATTCGATTCTGATTCAGTGGCTTACGATTTGATTTGATTCCGATCCGGTGGCTTACGATTCGATTCTGATTCAGGGAGTTATGATTTGATTTGCTCATGATTCAGGGGATCACAAATTGATTCCTATTCATGGGGTCGTGATTTGATTCGATGGTGATTCAAGGGGCTTACAATTCAATTCCGATTCAGGGCGTTAATAAAACTTTGGCTTTCATTGAGGTACAAAGTAGATACTTTCTTTTTAGGGCTGGGTGATGTGATAATTTAATATCGATATCATGATAAATTGTGACAGTACATTACTAAGATATTGTGATTTTTTTAAAAAACAAAAAAAGTAAAACATTTGTAATACCTTTTTTTTTTTTTAAATATTTTTTTACAGACTGTCCGGAAGCAGCTGATGTGATTTCTTTTAAGTTGTAAAGAAAAACTTTGAGAGATCTTTACAGGCTCATGAAATCTTTTTATTTATTTATGATGCACACAAAGGTACTTTTTAATGTTATAAAGAATTAATACATGTATTTTTGTAGACATTAAATAAAGTATCATCGTAACTGTTCCCGAAGCTGTATATGGTGATGGAGGTCACGTGTGGTAGAAAAGCCTGGGAGAATCGGGATGTGATGGTTTTGTCATATCGCGCGCCGCTGCTCCGGGTTATCGGTTCTCTCGAGGTTCACCACGTGCAGGTTTTTAGGACCTCGGTTCCCGGCTCTTGGAGAACTTTGATCCCAGAACAGCCTTCATGATGCTTTTTGTCAGATTTTTTTCTTTTTGTAATGTAACGTGCTTCTTTCTTTCTTTCTTTCTCCTACAGCGTACAGAACAATTCTCTGCGACGTTTAATAACGTCTGGACGTCTAAAGTTTACGTACAAAAGCGCACAAAATGCATCTAAAATGTTTCGAGCGATTTTTTAAGTTAATACGATAAACATTTGGGTTTAAATTTGTGGAATCTTATTATTATTCTTATTCTTATTATATATTTTTAAATGAACTAAAATCCTTTTTCTTCCGTCTCTTCTCTTTTCATTTTCTCAGGCGCGGAACGTCAACACGGGAGAGCTGGCAGCCATCAAAGTCATTAAACTGGAACCAGGTACACATTCGTGCGTCCTTCCCTCCGTCCATCAGAGATAAACGCTCCCTCGCTCTCTCTCTCTCTCTCTCTCACACACTCACACACACACACACACACACACACACACCGTGCAATAATTAACCAAACCCGCATGTGGGCATTAATAATGCAGCAACGTTCACAGGCTGGTAAACACACTTTAATAGCCGTGTGTGTGTGTGTGTGTGTGTGTGTGTGTGTGTACACTTTAGCATGTTATCTTCCCTGATCGCTACCTCTGTGTTCTTTCCAAGGAGTTTTCACTTTCTTTCCATGAGGGAGGGTGTGTGTGTGTGTGTGTGTGTGCATTGCTACTGTTGTATTCTATTTGGGATTTTCTAGATGTCCTAATAAAGATAAGAAACTGTTAGTGTGTGTGTGTGTGTGAGAGAGAGAGAAATGTTCCACACGTGATCGAGAATCTAATAAGGAGCATCGTGGTGTGCCGCTATCGGAAAATAATCAACGACAGGGTGCAGTGATGGAGCGGACTTCCTGTTCCTGTCGGTTATTTCCCTCTAACGGCACGTCCTGGGGCGTCTCCGAGTCTCCCAGCACCACGTCGTACGTTTTATCCGTTTGTAGCTACGTCGGACGACGCAGGACGTCCACGGGACGTCTCCCGGCCAATCGGAATGGGGAATTTAACAGCGTTGTGGCGTAACCGAGAGTTAACCGAGACTCCCGTTTCCTTATGATCCATAACTTTTTTATTTATTTATTTATTTATTTTTAAATGTTTATTTTTAAATTTTTTTTAATAGATTTCTAGAATTGTGAAGTTGCATGAGTGATAACGTTTCTGGATTTCCAGGTGAGGACTTTGCGGTGGTTCAGCAGGAGATTATCATGATGAAAGATTGTAAACACTCGAACATTGTGGCGTACTTCGGCAGTTATCTCAGGTAACGCGCTCACAACACTGCTATCTGACATCTTTCTCTCATTCTCTCTCACACACACACACACACTCCTTTCCAGTCGTGCGCTAACGAAGCTGAACTATCCTCAGATTATCTGTAATAAGAGATGATTGATGATGTAAAGTTCCTGCACCTTCCAGGGGATCTGATCTGATATATTTTGTACATGATATTATATTATATACGTGCGCTCAGGTCCTAAGAAACCGTGATCCTACCCCCACCATGTTTCACAGGTTCTTCTGCTGGAATGCAGTGTTTTCCTTTCTCCAAACATGACGCTGCTCATTTAATCCAAAAAGTGTTCTATTTCGGTCTCATCCCTCTACGAAACGTTTTCCAAAAGCCTTCCGGCTCGTCCACGCGATCTTCGGCAAACTGCAGAAGGGCTGCAACGTTCTTTGTGGAGAGCAGTGGGTTCGTCCGTGCCGTGATCCACTTCCGCGAACGTGTTGTGAAGATCAGACTCCGATAGATCGCCGTTCTTTAAATAAAACCCAACACTCGCTGACGCCTGATCGTCGTCCCCGTTGATTGGAATCACCTGACTCTGATTTCTCCTTCAGGTTAAACTGCTCATCCTCGAGGTTCACGTACTTTTCCCCACGCGCAGACGTGTAACGTCGGGTCGTTTTCCTCGATAAATGAACGACGGAGTATATTGTCTTTGTCTCATTTGTTTAATTGGGATCTCTCGGTCTACTTTTAGGACTTGTGTGAAAATCCGATCATGTTTTAGGTCATATTTATGCAGTGATATAGAAAATTCTAAAGGGTTCACAAACTTTTAAGCACCTCTGTGTGTGTGTGTGTGTGTGTGTGTGTGTTTCAGGAGAGATAAATTATGGATCTGTATGGAATACTGCGGTGGAGGATCACTACAGGATATTTACCACGGTAATTACACGTCACGTCACACACGTGGCCTCCCTCTGTGGGAGTGACGTACCCCTGAGTCCACGCATTAAAGCGTTTTGTAACGCAGCGATCTCGCGCGTGTTCTAGCACACGGTTCAGTGGGGCAGAATATGGTTTGGGACCGAGGATGGAATGTGCTCTTATCAGTTCACTCGCATGTGAAGTGCAGAGAAACACAAAGCACACACTCTTATCTGTCCCGCTAACGCTAGCAGACAGGATAAAATGTGTCTCTCTCTCTCTCTCTCTCTCTCTCTCTGTGTCAGTGACTGGACCTTTGCTGGAGTCGCAGATTGCATATGTATCACGGGAGACCCTTCAGGTACTCTCTCTCTCTCTCTCTCTCTCTCTCTCTCTCTCTCTCTCACACACACAACCAGAGTTGCACAGATGTGAGTGTAAAGTGTACTGTGTGTGTCTCAGGGCCTGTACTACCTCCATAACAAAGGAAAGATGCACAGAGACATTAAGGTAGGCTTCCACATGATCTGCCTTTAACCTTTGACCTTTCCTTCAGTAAAGTTTCTTCACGTCTTCGTGTTTGTTTGTTTTTCCTCACAGGGAGCAAATATCTTACTAACTGACAACGGCTATGTGAAGCTGGGTGAGCCGAGCGATGAAGCTGTTACAGATATGTAAATTAGAATTATAAATGGGACGTCCGGTATTAAAGATCGTCTGTGTTTCTGTCTCTGTAGCGGATTTCGGCGTCTCGGCTCAGATCTCCGCCACTCTGGCCAAGAGGAAGTCCTTCATCGGGACGCCATACTGGTAAAGTCCTGCTCTGTTCTTCTGGCTTTCTAAAAGGAGGCGTGGCCTCTGTATCAGTCTTAGTGAAGGAGGTGTGGCCTCTTTGTCTGTTGGTCTTAGTGAAGGAGGTGTGGCCTCGGTCAGTCTTAGTGAAGGAGGTGTGGCCTCTGTGTCTTTTAGTCTCAGTGAAGGAGGTGTGGCCTCTGTGTCAGTCTTAGTGAAGGGGTGTGGCCTCTGGGTTTGTCAGTCTGTCAGTCTTTATGAAGGGGTGTGGCCTCTGTGTCAGTCTTAGTGATGGGGTGTGGCCTCTGTCAGTCTTAGTGAAGGAGGCGTGGCCTCTGTCAGTCTTAGTGAAGGAGGCGTGGCCTCTGTGTCAGTCTTAGTGAAGGAGGTGTGGCCTCTATCAGACTAGTGAAGGAGGCGTGGCCTCTGTCAGTCTTAGTGAAGGAGGCGTGGCCTCTGTGTCATTCAAGGTTTCAGTATCAGAAAAGAAAAAATGGTATCATACCATCTCTAATTAATAAAGCTTCATTCAAGTGAAATAACAATACATCTCTCTCTCTCTCTCTCTCTCTGTGTGTGTGTGTGTGTGTGTGTGTGTGTGTGTGTGTGTGTGTACAGGATGGCTCCAGAGGTGGCTGCAGTAGAGCGTAAAGGAGGTTATAATCAGCTGTGTGATATCTGGGCCGTGGGCATCACTGCTATAGAACTGGCCGAGCTGCAACCTCCCATGTTCGATCTGCACCCCATGAGGTGTGTGTGTGTGTGTGTGTGTGCTTGTGTATAAGTGTGTATGAGTGTGTGTTGATTTTCTTGTCTCTCTCCCTCAGAGCTCTTTTCCTCATGACCAAGAGCAACTTCCAGCCTCCTAAACTGAAAGATAAACTCAAATGGTGAGTGAGTGTGTGAGTGTGTGTGTGTGTGTGTGTGACGTATTAAAGACATTTTGAGAAGCTTTTGCCTCTTTAGATGTTGTAATAAGAAGTGATGATTAGAGGTCCTCTCTTCTTCTGCACTCAGGACGAATAACTTTCATCACTTTGTGAAAATGGCGCTGATTAAAAACCCTAAGAAGAGGCCGACGGCGGATAAACTGCTGCAGGTGTGTGCCGTGTTCCTCACGTGTCCCTCGCGTGTTCTTCACGTGTTCCAGCAACGCTTTGATCTCTCCCTCGTCCACGTGTTAGATTTCTCCTAGTGTGAATCCCAGTCCCAGTTTTTCGGGGGTTTTTCAGTTGGCATAAATGGAGTTTATAATAATACACTGCGTTTATTTCGTCATACCGGCTAGTTAGCAAACCAGCTAATCATACACCCAAAGGCAACACATACAGGAAATGACGCAAGTGTTTACATCACCAAAAAAAAAGAACCCCAGACCGACTGGTCTTTAGTCAGATTATACCAACATAACACACCTACAGTAAATAATCTCACGAACATGCAGAAGTAAAGCTAGATAGTTAGCAAACCAGCTATTAGCACGTTAGCTAGCATGCCGAAATGACACTGGAATACTTCATACACACTGCTGAAGCAAGACATGGGTAGGAAAGGTGATGAGGGAGCGTTTAAAAAAAAAAACAACAAAAAACAGGCTTTTGTCCAGTCACATTGCTCCGCTCGGTGACATCACAAGCTCACTTCCTGTCTCGTCCAGCACCCGTTCGTATCGCAGCCGCTGAGTCGCACCCTCGCCATCGAGCTGCTGGACAAAGTCAACAACCCCGACCACGCCGACATGGAGGATAGCCACGACGGCGAGGACGAGGAAGCCGACCCTGAGGTGAGGTCACGACCTTTCGGCATTTGCCCGCTAATTTATATGTTTCTTCCTGCGATCCCGGTGCTTATCCGATATTCATTATTTCTTTATAAATTTACTGAGATTTAAAATTCAGTAAACTGAAGCACTGGAAAATGTGTGTGTGTGTGTGTGTGTGTGTGTGTGTGTGTGTGTGTGTGCAGTCTCCTGTGCACGTGCCTCAGCGAATCACGTCAGCAAGCCGAAGTTCACGGGATAAAAAGACTCTGTCGGAGATCAACTGTGAGTGTGTGTGTGTGTGTGTGTGTGGGGGGGGAATTTTGTTGGGAATGCTGACTGGGAATTTTTATTGGGAATTTTATTACTCGTTCATTTTCTGTTGTAAGGATCAAAACACTGATTTTCATCAGACTTGTGTGTTTGTGTCTGATAGTTTATATTGGTCTGTGCATGTTGCTGTGTGTGTGTGTGTGTGTGTGTGTGTGTGTGTGTGTGAGTGAGTGAGTGTGAGAGAGAGAGTAACATCTTTCTCTCTGCGTGTTGTAGTTGATCAGGTGAAGTTTGATCCTCCGCTGTGGAAAGAGACGGAGCTGCATGAACCGGTATGTAACACTGTGTGTGTGTGTGTGTGTGTGTGTGTGTGTGTGTGTATATGTAGAATGTGTGTGTGTAGATTTCAATCTCTGAGAAAGAGTGTATCTTGTCACAGGAACTGCAGCTGGAGCCGCAGAGTTTACTGGGTGATCATAAGTAAGTGCACTGTTATGTGTTTATTTTGTGTGTGTGTGTGAAGTGTTTAATATATCTGTGTGTGTGTGTGTGTGTGTGTGTGTGAGAGAGAGACCGAGTCTCCTTCTGTCCCTCTTACTCTGTTGGCGTTTTTCTGTCTCCGTTCATCTTCCTCTCTTTTAGGAGTCTGTTAAAATCAGTAGCAGAGGAACTCAATCAGAGGTAAGTTATGCCCCGCCCACTGCCCCCGATTGGTCAGCGCTAGTTAACTCCTCCCACCCCATTAGCCTAGTAGACTAACTCCCTCTGCTTAGCACCGCTTAGCTATCCTCACGATTGTGTGTGTGTGTGTGTGTGTGTGTGTGTGTGTGTGTGTGTGTGTGTATATAGGTGTGCGTGTGCGTGTTTCTCTCCATAACGCTTGTTCATTGCCCTTTTCTGTGGCTGCCACGCCCTCTTAGTCTCCGCCCTCTTCATTTCTCTCAGGGGTCATGTGACACATTTAGAGGAGGATGAGGAGGATGGTGATGATGAAGCTGGACAGTAAGTGTCTGAGAGTAAGATTGTTGATATGCCAGCTCGCTCCCTCTCTCACACACGCTCACACACACACACACACACACACACACACACACACACACACACGCATGCATGGTTGCTTGTCATCACCACCTCAGGTGGTGTCTAGTGGTGTCTCTGAATCAGCACTTGATCTGAAGCTCACTTTTCTCTTCGGCTGTGTCCTATTCCCTGTCTGAGTGTGCATGCCGTGTAAGAATAAGCTCAGGGTGTGTGTGTGTGTGTGTGTGTGTGTGTGTGTGTGTGTGTGTGTGTAAAAGAGTGAGAGAGAGAGCATGTCCCAGCCTGTCATCACTAACTCTTCATGCTTCATGTCTGTGGTGTTGTGAAGACGTTTTGTGCCTCAGGCAAAGAAAAAAGAGCAACAGGTGGGAATGTGTCCAGAAAAAAATCCCATGATGCTTTGCTACACTTGCGACTAACCACCAGCAGTAATCCCACAGTAACAGAACAATCACCTGACGCTGTGTTTCACTCAGGAGCTGAGCTTTAACTCGCTCAAAGCTTTTTTGGCTGAGACGCATAAATTAGCTTCTCCTCATCCGATTGGTCGCCGTGTGAGTCATGACAAAACTGCATGTCGTTGTAATACGTGATACTGTGTGTGTGTGTGTGTGTGTGTGTGTGTGTGTGTGTGTGAGATGATGATGATGATGATGATGATGATGATGATGATCTAATCTAAACTGCATGTCTGATTCCTCAGTTCAAACTCCATTTCCACAATGAGGCCTAAAGTCCCTCCCCCGTTACCCCCTAAGGTGAGAACACACACACACACACACACACACACACACACACACCAACCAAAGGCATCTAGTGTAGTAGAATTTGAATTATTTAAATATTTTATTATTCAAACAGTATTTCTCTGTTTTACTGTATCTGTCTATCTGACTATCTGTCTGTCTTTGTCTGGTTCTGTCTGTCTGTCTATCTGTCTGTCTGGTTCTTTCTGTCTATATGTCTGTCTGGCTCGCTCTATCTATCTATCTGTGTGTCGTCCCCCCCCCCCCCCCCCCCCCCCCCCCCTTAGCCGAAGTCTCTCGGCGCTTCTCAGAGCGACCCTGATGGAGAGGACGGCGTCGGTGAGGGGACCATCAAACGTTGCCCTGTCTCCTCAAGCCCCGCCCCTCCTCCTCGCCCCACCTCCTGTGTGCCCCCCAGGCCGCCGCCCCCTCGCCTGCCCCCCCAGAGACGCAGCAGCTTAGGTAAAGGGCCTCCCGAGCACGCTCGGACAGAACCCGAAGGGGATGATGGGAGTTTTAGGTTCTGGGACTGGCTTCACGCCGAGGAGCAGAAGGAAGACAGTAAGCCTGGCTCCGCCCCCACCCCCGGTATCCAGATGCCGCTCTGTGATTGGTAGATGTAAAAATCGCGGTAGACGTGTAGTGGCTTCCATTGCCTCCAATGGAGTTTCCATCCACCTGTAATGTGAATTTTACTCCGAGCGTAAAGAAATAAACTCCTAAATCTGCTTTAAATCTATTTTTGGCTGAGGTGAAAAAGTGAGAAGATCGAGTAAAAGCGTAAAGGCTGATGGAAACCTTTTTTGTTTTAGTTGTTTTGTTTTGTTAAATAAGTAACGCTGTAGCGAGTGCGTGTCGTACTTCTTACACGCTTACGTCTTAAACCTCAAACGACCCAGAGCCGAACAGGAAATTCCAGAAGTAAACATGCGTCGTTATTATTGTTGTTGTTGTTGTTTTGATTGACCAAGGCACTACATTACCCACAAACCTAAACCAACACCCGCCGCCGCTGTAACCATGGAAACCGCAATGCAAGCGGGACGTTTTCCGACACCCTTGCGTCTGGAAGTAAAAGCTAGCCAGCTCGCTCGAGAGAATTAAACGATCGGCTTACATGGCGGCGTTTTCCGGGCGTCCGTCACTTCCTCCCCTTCAAAAATCCCGCCCACCGGGGTTGATTGACAGGTGTTCGTCAGCGACGATTATATTTTCCGCCCGAGTTTTCGATAAAGTCGCGGTTCATCTCATAGCTGCCTGGTTGGAGGGGGAGAAAATCGCTTCACTTTCAGCTTTCTTAAGCAAACGTGTTAGCGTTCAGCGTCCACGACGATTCAGTGACGTCATCCAGCACTGATACACTCCCGTATGCCGTGTGTATCACCCCGTCACGGCGTGCATGGTGTTTATCGGTGTTAACGAGGCGGACAACTCTAGATCGCTGCCGAGTACGTTCGTGAGGAATTGTTCTGGCCGAACCGGACGTGAATAGATAGCTAGCTAGCTTATTAAATCAGCGTGTACTAACGCGAGAGGTTTTTATTATTATTATTATTATTATTATTATTATTATTATTATTATCGCAATAGCTAGACGAATATCCAGCTAAATCTACACGGAAAAGTCGACAGGGTTCTAGTGGGTTCTTCTGTGAGGATGATGAGAGCTTTCTGTTCAGAATGTTTTTTAAACTCTGTGTGTGTGTGTGTGTGCGTGCGTGTAGGTAACGGATTGAGCGCGTCGTCGCAGAACGGAGAGCGGGAAAGACTGTCGACCCTCCCGACCATTCCCAGTCGCAGGAGCAAAGACGTTCCCGTGAGTCTGGTTTTCTCCTCGGGTTCGGCACCGTCTGTTTCGTTTCCCGTTCTCTCCGCGGATTCTGTTAACCCGTGTCTCGTTCTTGTCGCAGAAGCCGATGTGTAACGGTCTGCCTCCCACGCCCAAAGTGCACGTGAGTACACCACCTGTCCGACACACGCGAGCGAGAAACGTCGCCTCGACGACAGATCCCGGAGCCACGTTACCGAAAAAAAAAAAAAATCCCACCCCCGATTCCAAAAAATGTTGCCACGACCACGTAAAATGTAAATAAAAACGGAACGCGACGCTCATAAACCCCGTATGTTTTTCACTATAGAAGATAGAAAGCGTGCCAGACGTTTAAACTGACGGTTTTATGTAGCGGTTTTAAGGGAATAAAACGAGGTCACTTTGGATCCGATGGCCGCAACACGTCTCGAAAAAGTTGGGACGAGAGCAGTAAAAGGCTTGGAAAGTGAGTGTGAAACCGCTGGAGGCTAATCGGGAACGGGTCAGTAAGATGACCGGGGATAAAAAGAGGATCTTGGAGAGGCGGAGTCTTTCAGAAGTAAACACGGGCAGGGGTTGACGTCGACAGATCTGTGGAACGATTTCAGAATAACGTCAAACGACGTGAAATTGCGAAGGCGACGAATAGCTCGTCATCTACAGGACGTAATATCGTCATCTAACCGATCGCACGATCCCGAGAGGTCGCACAGATCAGCAGATCGCCATAGAAACAGCCACGTTACTTCTGAGTTTCGGGGAATTAACGGCTCGTGATTCCTAAGCAGTTTGAAATTGTGGGGGTGGGGGAGGGGGGGGGTAAAGAAAAAAGAGTGTGTTCCTCTGATAAACACGTGTTTCTTCTGTGCAGATGGGAGCGTGTTTCTCGAAAGTGTTTAACGGCTGTCCGCTCAAGATCCACTGCGCCGCGTCCTGGGTCAACCCGGACACCAGAGGTATGAGGCACGAGGCACGGGTCCGAAAGCCGCGAGCCGCCGCGTGGATCCGATTTCCCGACGGGTGCTTGAAATAATCCCGTGTTTTATGCTTTCAGATCAGTATTTGATTTTCGGAGGCGAGGAAGGAATCTACAGCCTTAACCTGAACGAGCTTCACGAGACCTCCATGGAGCAGGTGGGACTCTAGAATCTAAACGTGTATCAGATGAGGGATTTTCGGCTCGAACGCACGACGCTGTAGGTCGTGACGGTCGGCCCGTACTCCCGCTTTAACTAACTGACCTGCTGATTTCTGGCAGATATTCCCCCGGAGGTGCACGTGGCTGTACGTGATGAACAACTGGCTCTTCTCTATATCCGGTAAGACCTTTTCAGCGCTAGTATAGCATAGCAGAGTGTGAATAAGAGTTCCTGGGATGAGCACAGTGGGACCAGTGCACTTTAATTACATTATTCATTCATTTATTACATTGATTCTGTGTTCTTTTGGACCGTGTGTGTGTGTGTGTGTGTGTGGTGCAGGTAAAGCGTCCCAGCTGTACTCCCATAACCTGTGCGGTCTCTTCGAGCACGCTCGGCAGATGCAGAGGTTACCCATGGCCATACAGACGTACAAACTGCCCGATAAAATCATCCCTCGGTAGGTTTGGGCTTTGATGTCGATTTACTTGGCGGTAAACGAACGTGCAGTTAAAGAGGCGTTAACCTCGAAGCCCTTATTTATAAAGCCGCGACGCTTATCCGCTTCACGACCATACCACGGGTCCGATCCCACGTCAGCGCTTTTTCATTCGGACCCGTTGGCGTCGTCATCGGACTGGTTTTGTACGAGGACCGGGAATAAAATCCGAACCCTTTTTCAGTTCCTGCTTTCTAGTAGTGTGGGTACCGTTCTGTGGACAGGGGCCGCTTTTAGAGGCGGAGCTTGCTATTTTGCTATAACAGTCGAACCCCTTTACGCGACATTTTATAAACGTGTGTTTAGCCAGCAGTTAATCGCTAAAGCATGTCGTATACGAGCGATGCGACGCTGTTTGCGAGTGGCACGGGAGAGAAAGACGGTGCGACACGCCCACGTGTCACGCGACCAGTTTTGTAACTGTGTCTGTTAAATGCACTCATTCTCTGTAATTGTTCTACAGGAAGTTCACAGTGTCCAGTAAGATTCCAGAGACAAAGGGGTGCCAGAAGTGTTGTGTAGGTGAGTCACGCTGATTTCAGGATGTAATGGCAGCACACAGGATTAAACACACACGAGGATTGTTCTCTTAAGCTTTACGTGTGTGAGCTAAAAAGCGAATACACACAAATACTGTATAAAAGTGTTTAATGTTGTATTATATGAGGGGTATAAGAAGGACCCTGTTAATCTGAGGTGTGCGTGTGTGTGTGTGTGTGTGTGTGTGTGTGTGTGTGTAGTTCGCAGTCCATACACAGGGATGAAGTATCTTTGTGGTGCATTCCAGTCCAGTGTAGTTTTGTTTGAATGGGTGGAGTCCATGCAGCGCTTCATGCTCATCAAGGTGGGGATTGTGTTTTTGTGTGTCTGAGAGTCTGTGAGAGAGAGTGAGTCTGCTGAGTGAGTCTGCTGAGTGAGTCTGCTGAGTGAGTCTGCTGAGTGAGTCTGCTGAGTGAGTCTGCTGAGTGAGTCTGCTGAGTGAGTCTGCTGAGTGAGTCTGCTGAGTGAGTCTGCTGAGTGAGTCAGTCCAAGCGAGTCAGTCCAAGCGAGTCAGTCCAAGCGAGTCAGTCCAAGCGAGTCAGTCCAAGCGAGTCAGTCCAAGCGAGTCAGTCCAAGCGAGTCTGAGCAAGTCTGAGCGAGCGAGTCAGTCTGAGCGAGCGAGTCTGAGCGAGCGAGCGAGTCTGAGCGAGCGAGTCAGTCTGAGCGAGTCTGAGCGAGCGAGTCAGTCTGAGCGAGTCTGAGCGAGCGAGTCTGAGCGAGCGAGTCTGAGCGAGCGAGCGAGTCTGAGCGAGCGAGTCAGTCTGAGCGAGTCTGAGCGAGCGAGTCAGTCTGAGCGAGTCTGAGCGAGCGAGCCAGTCTGAGCGAGTCTGAGCGAGCCTGAGTGAGGGAGCGAGTCGGTCTGAGCGAGCCTGAGTGAGGGAGCGAGTCGGTCTGAGCGAGCCTGAGTGAGGGAGCGAGTCGGTCTGAGCGAGCCTGAGTGAGGGAGCGAGTCGGTCTGAGCGAGCCTGAGTGAGGGAGCGAGTCGGTCTGAGCCAGCCTGAGTGAGGGAGCGAGTCGGTCTGAGCCAGCCTGAGTGAGGGAGCGAGTCGGTCTGAGCGAGCCTGAGTGAGGGAGCGAGTCGGTCTGAGCGAGCCTGAGTGAGGGAGCGAGTCGGTCTGAGCGAGCCTGAGTGAGGGAGCGAGTCAGTCTGAGTTGAGTGAGCGAGTCAGTCTAAGCGAGTCTTGAGTGTCAGTCTTAGCGAGTCAGTTTAAAAGTGTCAGTGAGTGAGTCAGTCTGCTGAGTGTGTTTGAGTGAGTGTCAGTTTAAGCAAGTCTGAGTGAGTGAGTCAGCCTGTGAGTGAGTCTGAGTAAGCGAGTCAGTCTAAGCAAGTCTGAGTGAGTGAGTCTGTGAGTGAATCAGCATGTCTGTGATTACAGACCTAATTTTTTCTTTTATTGTGTGTGTGTGTGTGTGTGTGTGTGTGTGTGTGTGTGTGTGTGTATATAGAGTATAGACTTCACCCTCCCTTGTCCACTGGAGGTGTTTGAGATGCTGGTGGTCCCGGAGCGTCACTACCCATTGATCTGTGTGTCCGTTGTTAAGGGCAGTCAGCCTGATCAGGTCGTGACCTTTGGCACCGTTGACCCCAACGATATAGCGCCGACCTTCACTGAACCTGGTACGAACCGATGAACTTGCTACATTTGATGCTGTAGTCTGATACTATTACATTTATTTCATTCTTTCACCAAAATGGATATAAAAGCTTCAGACCTGGAATGGAAGTGCGTCTGGTCGATTCGGAATGTCGTTCTGCTTAAAAGACGTTCTTAAGAGCTCGGACAAGCAGAAACAGGAGAGCGGTCGTAGTGAGAGAGGACTCGCGTCTCTGTGTGTTGACATGCTGTGGGTTTTCCTGTGCTTTGAGTGTGTGTGCTTCTGCTTCTGTTTCAGACACGTCACAGACGTGCGTCATTCACGTCACGCAGCTGGAAAGGGACACCATACTGGTGTGTTTGGACCGTGAGTATGGGTTTATCGATTACTGATTAGAACGTAACACTGGCTTAGATTGAGAAATTGTGTGTTTTGTTTAGTGCACACACACACACACACACACACACACACACACACACACACACGCACACAAGCTGTTTGCCGATGTAATTTCAGTGCCGGGTGTATAAATGCTGAGGGCTGACTGTTTACACGGTATGTTTAACTGTGTGCGCACGTGTGTGTGTGTGTGTGTGTGTGTGTGTGTGTGTGTGTGTGTGTGTGTGTTGCAGGTTGTATAAAGATGGTGAACTTACAAGGCCGATTAAAATCCAGCAAGAAGCTCTCAGCCGAGCTCACCTTCAACTTCCAGATTGAAGCAATAGGTGAGTAAAACTGTGTGTGTGTGTGTGTGTGTGTGTGTGTGTGTGTGTGTGTGTGTGTGTGTGTGTGTGAGAGAGAGAGAGAGCAGTTAATGGTCAGGTGTCCACATACTTTTGAGCATATAGTGTAAATAGTTAACTACCTTCTTGTTCTTGTCGGAACTAAAAAAAAAAATGCTGCACAGGCCACACACACACACACACACACACACACACGACAGTAACAGACTCATCATGACGCCTCTTTCTCCTGGTTTCAGTGTGTTTGCAGGACAGCGTGCTGGCGTTCTGGAGACACGGCATGCAGGGACGCAGCTTCAAAACCAATGAGGTGTGTGTGTGTGTGTTTGGGGATTGTGTATACACGATGTATTGAGTGTGTGTGTCTGTGTGTGTGTGTGTGTGTGTGTGTGTGTAATATTGCTCTGTCACTGCACCAGATCACGCAGGAGATCTCTGACAGCTCACGCATCTTCAGACTGCTGGGCTCAGACAGGTAAAGAACGACCACACACACACACACACACACACACACACACACACACACACGAAAACGTCCATGGTTGCTACACACATGTGTGCAGAGTACATATACAGTACTTATACTTCTCATAACCTTTCTCTTATTCTGTCGTGTGTGTGTGTGTGTGTGTGTGTGTGTGTGTGTGTGTGCTACAGGACGGTGGTGTTGGAGAGTCGACCGACGGATAACCCGACAGCTCAGAGTAACCTGTACATACTTGCGGGCCATGAGAACAGCTACTGAATGCGCGCACACACACACACACACACACTAAACAGCATTCCTTTGCTACGCTACTTAACATAACACACTACACCCCCGCCACAGCTGTAAGCTACATGTGCGTGCGCACACACATTCCTATAAACAGTACGCCAGCAGCCCCGCCCTCTTACACTACTGTCTGTTATGACACTACACACTACACACTACACACACCCACCACTTCACCGCTCGTATCCTTCCCCGACGAGCCGACTCGCCCGTTTTAAATTATTTCTCCTGGCATGTTACAGCGAGGGTTTTTTTTTTTGTTGTTGTTGTTATTGTTTTCCTAAAACGTTTTATTTTTTCCCCCCTCTCCATCAGCCCTGCCTGCAGCCTTCCCTCGTTCTCGGTCTGGCTCCCGAAGAGCCGATGCACCTTTTATTACACCGAGCGGTAACATCTTATCGTCTTCCGGCTAGCCACGCGACGCCTTCGTAACACACAAGCTGTATTTAAAGAATAAAGCGGTCCGCGTCGGTATCCGCGCCGTGACGCCAGACCTCTACGTTTAACGATCCGAACGGCCTCGTACCGACCTCGAGACGTTCGTTTCGCGACGGTGCTTTACGATCGTTCATCAGCGTGACCGGTCTAGCAGTGATCCAGATGATCCCGATTCTAACGATGACGAATTAATGTCAAAATGACAGAAAAAAAAAAAAAAAAAAACCTCTTCCGCTTTTATTCCAGTTTTAGCGTTTTTAAACGGACGTTTCGTTCTCGTCGTATCTTGTGAACCTGTATCGCTTCAACTGTTAAAAAATCTTCGAATGAAATAAATATGCTCCTGTTTATTATTATTATTAAGATAAGTTGCCTTGACACTAGCTGTATTATTATTATTATTATTATTATTATTATTATTATTATTATTATTATTATTATGGTAGAACTAAGAAGAGGTTCCTGTTCTAGAGAGCAGTAACCCGAATCCGCGTCACTTAAAAGCGATGGTTAGTCAGTGCGTAATTCTAGAAATATATCTACAGCTGCTCAGCGACCGGAAGAGAGGACGCCGTTAGCGTCAAATTAGCTCTTAAACGCTCGGTGTTTTTTGTTTTGTTTTGTTTTAAAAGAAATAAAAACTATCCAGTGACGACGTGTCGTAAAGCGCGTGTTTTCTTTCCTTTCACGTCCTGACAGACGGAGCGTCTCGTCCCGTCACCTGGCGAATACCGACGCGAGCTTCGAACAGTTATTCCGTAAATATGATATCACGTACGTGCACGTGTGTTACGAAGTCGTTCCAGAGCTAGGCTGGACAAACTAAAATAATATACAATGGAAAAGTGTTACCAAAAATGAGTAGAGTGTAACTTCTGTGTAGGTATTTGTCACCGTCACTTATTCTCGTAGTAATAATAATAATAATAATAATAATAATGATGAACAATAATATGCTTGTGAATTTATGCATTGCAATATCAGAACACGTACGTGCATAGAAGTTACAGTAACGCTAACGGACTCGTGTACATACTTTGGTTATTCGGATCAAAGGCTTCGAGGAAAAGTTTCATGCGCTCGACGTTTGCGTCTTTCATCCCCGACCGTTTTCGCGAATTTGAGTCGTTTTTGTTTTTTTTTTTAAAACGCGCAAGGAATTTGTCGATTTAATTTGGACACGGTATTCAAGACACTTTTTTTTGTTTGTTTTTTTGTTTTTAAATATATATATAAACATGTATTCATCTTTAACCTAATATCGTGATAATATCGTAAAAAGAAACGGATAAAAAGTTAGCGAACGATCACGACGTAAGGATTTCGAATCAGCACTTCTTTATCCAAGACCAGATCCAGGAAGTCGGGCGTTGGGGGGGGGGGTCTGTGAAACGTGAGACGCGAAACGAACACGTAACTTCGAGGACGAACGGTTCGCTCGATCGACACTACAGTGTTTAGGTCGTCGTTAGCCGCGTTAACGTTTTTGGACGTTTATGTACTTTTAATTTAACTCTGAAAGTGACGCGAGGGCACGGGGTCAGCGGGAACGTTAAAGGAAAACGTCCCGTCGTTATTAATAATCAGATTTTTTTTTTTTTTCTATCTTATCTTTATCTATTTTTAGCTGATAATTAAACACAAATTGATTTTTTTTTTCTTTACGTTGTGCAAAAAAATTTTGAGTCGTGTTGGCGTTTATTTTTATTATTATTATTTTTTTTTACGTTTTATACATTTTGAATTGAAATCTGTTAAAACATTACCGCTCGCCTACTCGGTTTGGGAATGTGTGTGTGTATATATATATATATATATATATATATATATATGAACGAGATGGAAAACCGAATCGAATCGGATGCACATTCCAACGCCAGATTTTATTCCGAATGCAGCGAGTGAGCAGTACGTGGAGTTTTGTTACGTCTAGACGTCTAGAGTTAGAGTAATAGATGTTCTCCTTATAGGACCAAGAACAGTTTCACTCGGCTTCTTAATGCAGGATACGTCACGCAAAACCTCGTCCAATCAACAAGTCTAATGAAAGCTCGGGGGCGGGGAAAAAAAAAAAAAAAAAAAAGTCTTATTGCTATATTTATCTCCAGGGGATGGTGTAACTCCCGGTACGGATCCCGACCGCGTTATTTATACCCGTATTATTCTCATGCGGGACGGAGGATTTAGTCCAGACTCTTTGACCCAGTGCTTTTAAACGGTAGGAATTTGACGTCTATGATTTTTAATATAGAACGTTCGTGTGCCAATAATCCTGTATCTTAACTTCCGGGGACGTCGTGAACACTTCAGATTATTGCGACATCCTGAAATCGGACGATTGCACGTGTCCTAACATCCGGTGTACCGGGGAACATCGGATCGTGGACAGAACAAGCGTTTTAAAACGTTAAACCAGCTTGGGATTTCACTTCCGAATGCCGCCGACGTCGTGAGTTCGGATCGTTAAATGGATTTTAAGATCCGGTGTTTTTTATTTTTATACACCTGACTACGCATTTTAGCCAAATCGCTCTTTTCACATGAGGTCGGGAAAGACGGGAGTGCCAGTCTTTCAGGAGATCACCGCCAAAACTCCACTTCTGATTTATTATTATTATTATTTACATTTTTTTTTTTTTTTCTAAACTAGAGATGGTGCAATACCATACCTGAAACCTCGAGTGTCGGCCGATACCGATACCGATACCGTCCGATATCGTCTTCTTTAAAAACTACTACGCTTTACAATGTTTTTTGTTTTGTTTTTTAAACTGACGCACTTCAGAGTTAAACTCTCTCACGTAAAAAAACGACACTTGGCTACAAATACATTCAAGTATAAAGTTGACGTGCAATAAAATCAACCCGAGCTAAAGAAAAAACAGTCGAGTTTATTTTATATATATATATATATATAGTTCCAAAAATGACACTTATTTTCCAAATCCAGTTCCAATCTTTGCCATTATTTCCAAACATATCCATGTTTTATTGGATCAGTGCCATCTCTAGATATCCAACTAATGTTACAGCCAGTAGATGAACTAATAAATGTGACTCCCAGACTGATTGGATCTCGACGTATAATCGGGTCGCTTCACGCTTTACAAACACAACACGAATGTGAATGTTTGCTAATCTCATACCAGTGTGGAATTCATGCGCATTCGAATACTGAACATTTTAAATAACCGGAATTCGAAGCTTTAAATGGACGGAGTCTTGATATTGACACACCCCGGTAATTTACACACACACACACACACACACACACACTTTTCGTTTCGACACCCCGTCTAGATTCGTCCCGTCGGCTCTCCGTTGCTTCGGCCTCAGTCCAACACGTGCTACTACTAATGTTGTACATGTTCACCACACACTACGGCGACGCACGTACGCACTGTACCATAATATTTGTTTTTCCAGATATATTTTACTTTTTTTTTTTAATTTTATTTTATTTTTTTTGCTTTTTTCACCCCATGAGATCCCTCAGTCAGTGAGATTGAGATCATGGTGATTTGTCCATGTGTGTTTCTGTCATTTAAAATAAATAACTGATCGTTATCGAAGCGTCGCTGCCGTTTTAAACGACTCTTGCGCTTCAGAGGTCACGACTCGGACGGCGGTTTAATTCACTACACGAGAGAGAGAGTAAAAGAAGACGATTGCCACCCGTCCGTCGATCGTGCGACGCGGGACGGCCCTTTGCTTCGGACCGAAAGCCATGGCTCACGTTTTAACCTTATTAATCACTGTATTGAAAATTTGCACAGTTTTATACGGACTATAATGTGACTTTCGCTGTTTTTTGCAAGTGCTTAGGTTCCGAGACGTGTGTGGAAGAACACCACACTCGCACGCTTACGCTCCAGACGTGCGCGTTGAAACACGAGCTGTGATGTCTTTAGTTATTAGACATAACGAATGATGGAGATTAGCAAGGAACGATAAGATTTTCTTTCCCCGATTTTAATTCCTGAGGTATAGATGTAAAGCGCATCGTCATGGTGATGTAGGTGTAAATATGAAAGAGGTGGAGGACGACGAGACGGACGCGTCCCGATAAGGTCGACTACACAAGGATGTTTTGGCGTCTGGAAAAGTGCTGGTCTGTCGGAGATGGTTGCTGATCAAATGTACAGTCTGCCTCTGATTGGCTGGTGCATGATTACATCACAAAACGTTTCTTCTAAACACTTGACGTCTGGTCATTTTCACGCATCTACTGCATGTCGTTTGTCAGGTCCGGCGTTCACGTCCGGCGTGCGATGGGAAAAGGCGCGGTTTTGATTCGGACACCGAAACGTCCTCGTGATCGTAGCCGGACGTCGGTGTCCGTCGTTGAACGTTCTATTTTTATTTATTGGAAAATGACAGTAAGGACCGTCTGGGTGATAATTTAGCAACGCGGACGTGCTTACCAGGGGGTGGGAAAGTGCACTCGGGCTACTTCGTCACACTCCACGCTCGATTAAACTGATTCAGAGCTCGAATATAATGCAATTCGTGCCAGTTTGCTATTTTAGAACATCGTTCAAAGGAACAGGTCCGCAAAAAAAAAAAAAAAAAAAAAAAGCGTCAACTTCACCCCAATCAATCAAGACATGTTTAGTGTCTGAATTTTGCTTCTTTAGTTTTGCACTAAAGGCTGTGAGACAAATGTAGCTAAGCAATAATGGAGGTTTCACACACGTGCCGCGTCGAGTCCGTTTGAATACGGGTTTGGTTGTTTTTGTGTGGTTTTTTTTTTCGAGAAAATGATTCGACTCTGAATCGACTCACCTGCAGGAAGTGAATCAAACTGAGCCGCGAGACACAAAAGCCGCAGAAGTGCCACGTGTTCTGGAGCGACGAACAAAATGAGAACACGAATCCTGGATGCGAGACACAAAACGTCTAACGCTTAGTTCTTTATATATAGCTATGTAATAACTGATCGAGCGCCGGTTCCGTGTCGTCCGTTCTCTCGGGTGATCGTTGCGATTTCTACACTCGCCTTCGTGTTTTTTTTTTGTTTTTTTTCCTCCTACTCCATCACCGTATTTCTGATGAGTTTGACGAGTATGTTTTCAGACGTACGCGTCCACAGACGACATTGTTAAGCTCAGAAATCTCGTGTTTAAATACATCGAGTGAAATTATACGCTGCAAAAAAAAAAAAAAAAAAAAAAAAAACCCGGCTTAGCAAGTGACGATATGTTGACTAGAAGAAAAGCGATCTAATGTTTCTCAGTAAAATGATTTCTAGACATCGGGACTAATTTCAAGGTTAGATCCGGCTTATTCTATTGGCCGTTAGAAAGAAGCGCTACGCATAGACTTGACAGTTTTAAGCTTGAAAATCAGTTAATGGTATTTAGAAATAGGCTCAATAACCAGTGCGTCCAGGATTTGGCGATCGCGGATATGAACGCAAAATCGAGCGAACCCTGCGATATCCGGAGGAGGGGGCGATTTTTTCGGACACGGGTACGGCTGAAAGGTCTCGTTTACCGACGAACACCGCTGCGAAAGAGCGCGCGAAACAACTCCGAGATCGCGATTCCGCAAGTTCGTGTAGTTTTCCGCAAAATAAAGCACAAAAAAAAAATCTCCGCAAACCGCGCCGTAAATTTTTTTTTTGGGGGGGGGGAGCCGCGGCAAAATCGAGCGTTTTCGCACGCAACCGTTACAAAATAACCTCCTTTATCTTAGAAATTATCATCTCCAGCTTTGAAGGGCGTGGCCTTTAGGGCACAATGACACTATATATATATATATATATATATATATATATATATATATATATATATATATATATATATATATATATATATATATATTAGTATAATAATACAGTTCTGCTTGTCCACCCTCAAATCGTTCCAGGTGAGCTCGACGAGATCGGCTTCCGTTAGTTTTTTACATTCGCCTCGTAGCTCCTGCACAAAACTATAGAGCAAACATGTCTTGGCTGATCAACCACGTTGAATCGAACCAAGCCGGTAACGTGGACGGATTGAGACTTGCTGTGTATTTCCATAAGACGGAACACAATGCTTACCAGTCAGAACGTGCAGGTTGTAGAATAATACACACATCACTGAACAATGAGCGAGAGAGTATGCGAGCGAGCGAGTGCGTGAGCGAGTGCGAGAGAGAGAGAGAGAGAGTGGGATATGTTTAAAGTGCAGTAACCTTTCAACCTTCCAGGGTGCAGCGTTCATCCCGAAACAACATGGCGCAGGTTTCGGCACGTGTCGCTAACGAACCCGAGTCCGTGTTCTTCAGCCGCATTAACACGTTCACGTCACACTACGATGCACATGACCTGTAAATAGTGTACGATAATATTTGGTTTTACAGACTGTATAATCGTCTATATTTTGTTTCGAAAGTGAAACTGATCTACGAGATTGAGGTAACACATTAAAGGTGGATTAAAAATAAATAAATAAATGGAAGAAAAAAAACCCAACACCTGTGGTCATCGTGTCTGTTATTTCGTGTTATTATTTTCAGAAACACATGTTAATGCACTCGGATCGGTTCGGGCAGATGGGGTTTAGTTTGTGTTTAGTCGTGTGTAGTAACTTGCTCGATATTTGGACAAAATGTGGATGTATGTGATCGTGTACTGTCGAATGTACAGGACGGGTGTGATGTTCCTTCTATAGGATGTTACTGAAGGGTGGGTAATAGCATTCTCGGAGGATAGTGAAGGATATTATCAGGAAAGCATTAAAGAAGCAACACAAGGAGTGTGTGAGAGAGAGAGAGATGGTGCATAACCATACACACAAAACAATTCTACTAGAATCTATTTGTGTGTGTGTGTGTGTGTGTGTTTGTGTTTAGACCGCAGTTCCCCTGTCGATATCTCCAGTTTGTCGTGCTCTGTTTGACTTCCCAGATTCCAGCTCACTGCTGCTCTGTCCTTCAGCTTTCTCCACCTTGCTCTCGCCACCAGACCTGACACACACACACACACACACACACACACACGCTGTAATAATACATAATGATATATTGCCTGTATTCTTCAAACAGGAAGGACGCTGTTAAGGCTGTCACCCAGTTTGGATCAATTCCAAAATCGAATCGGTTCATCTCCTGATTACATTGACTACGTTTACATGCACTTAAGTATTCCGATATCAATCGGAATTTGGCGATATTCATATCGGTATGAGTACGGGTCATGTAAAGGCCGAAATCCGATTGCTCGCAACGTTCTGATTTTCCAAAAATTCCGATTCTCACTTCTAGAGTGTGTCTGTTTTGATCGGAAGTTGTTGCATGTAAACACCTTATTCGGAAAATCCACTGAAAGGAGATATATATATATATATATATATATATATATATATATATATATATATATATATATATATATATATATATATATATATATATATATATATATACACGCGTGCTCAGTCCGCGAGGAATTGTGGGTAGCAACGATAGCATCTTGAACCTCTCGGGAAAGAAAAAGCGTACACGTGTAGATCGACGTACTTAAAACGATCACGTATGCAGGAATATTCCGATGCTTATAAACGTCGTATCCGGAATATGTCTGCAACCCGAATCTTAGACCTTAAACGGGATTCTGTGTAAAAGTAATCGGTGATCGTTTCGTATAAATCCTACAGACGTTCAACCACTCGAACCTGACGTCGCGCTAACGAGAATCGGACGGACGGACGACCTGAAAACGCTACCATCTAGTGGCGGAGTTGTGAAAACGTGTTAACAATATATCTGTACTGTACGCACGTTCTTACATACTTAAAAACAGTGTATAAAACTGGATGTAGTGCGTTTCGGAATGAGACTCTTCGGTTACTTTACGGTATGCAAAAATGGCCCAACCCCAATCCGCAGCTCCAAAGCAACCAAATTAGGTGGTAAAAAAACCCACACCTAGTGATACTCATCCCATTAATATGCATCTGAGACCAATAATAACCTAAACTACAGCAAATCAAATGGAATATGCATGTCGTCAGAGACCGGTTCATCATCTCCAGCCTTTTGTTTATCCTGACCTCCTACTTCCTGCTCAATCCTTCCTCGGATGCATACATATGAAGGAGAGGACTTCACGTGGCATGTTGCCTTGTACACTATACCTAAGACCAGGTGGAACAAGCAGGCCCTGAACCTGCACACTGCATATACTATATTTGACTGTACGATTTATACATATTTATATACGGGGACGTTCTACAAATTTCTGTGAGCCACCTTCCTATCTCTAAAAGAAATGGCACCCTTGAACTAGGTGCCCTGGATCTTCAGTTTAACTTTGTACCGTAACACTTGGGTACGTGTTTTCGGCATGTCTATCTACACAACGGGTAAAAAGTTCCAATAAAGCGTGTGTGTGTGTGTGTGTGTGTGTGTGTGTGTGTGTGTGTTAGAGTTCAATTCGTTACCCTCACTTCTTTTTAAAGAGTTTTTTGAAGGAGCTCCGGAAACCTTTGCCCTCCTTCCTGCTACTACGCTCGCTCAGAGGGGTGTGGTCACCTTCGTCAGACACGCCCTTCCAGTTGAACTCCTCCCATATCGGAGGTCCGGAATCCTGAGATGGGAAAGCACATAGACTTTTAAATAAATCACGGTTTTAGCTTCCGGTTTTGGAGAAATGCATTGTGTTGGTTTGTGTTGTGTAACCTTGTGTAGTTCCTCGGCGGTGGTGTGCGGGTTGGGCTCGTGATGCCGCTCTGGGCTGCTATTCCTCAGCCTCGATTTGGCGCTCGATTGGCGCACCAGCCTCGGGTGGACCGGACTTCTGACCGGGTGGGGGTGGCTGTCGATGCTTTCCAGCTGCAAGCCGTTCAGCGACTTGCTCTTCCGTTGTACCGGCTTCATCACGCTGGCTGAATCAGGCCTGTAAACCCCACAGCCGCTGCTCCGCCCTCTGCTGTGTGATTGACTGTCTGGACTGAGGGAGGGGCTACAGCTCAGAAAAGCAATGTCGATGCTCGAGTCAGTAGAATGGGAACGACTTGAACAGCGAGAGTCCCTGCCTTTGTATGGAAGGAATGCCTCCATTGCGTCGGCCAGGGCCGACCCCGCCCTTTCTGCCTCTGGAATCCTGTGGAGTTGAGTGGGCGTGGCTTTGTGACGAGATTCCGAGTCGGATGCAAAGGAAATGTCAGGGTGAAAACGACTAGGCTCTGCCTCCCAATCAGGGTAACGACGGACAGCTGCTTTCTTTCTGCTCTGACCATGGGTCGGATCACTGAGAGAGAGAGAGAGAGAGAGAGAAAGATGGATAAATTGATGGATGGGAGATGTAGAGGGAATAATTATTTCAATGAACAAATGAAATGGAATAAGTGAATGAATAGGTGAGTGGATGGAGGGATAGATGCAGTCTGTAAGTGGATACGTGGAAGGATATTACAGTTGGATGAAGAAATGGATGGATGGCACATGGATTGACAGGTGGATGGATAGAACGGTTAGCTGGAGGGATATATGCATGGAATACTAATCATTATTTTGGTCGAGTGCATGGATGAAAATAATTGCAAGATGGATAATTTAATGAAACGGTGTGATATGTTTAGAAAACGAAAGAACTGCCAGTCGGACAGATGGATAAAAATGGTTGGATGAGTGGATGGATAGAACGGTGATGTGGGCAGATGGATAAAAATGGTTGGATGAGTGGATGGATAGAACGGTGATGTGGGCAGATGGATAAAAATGGTTGGATGAGTGG